>NC_067155.1:62908036-63148365 GCF_903995435.1 Acomys russatus | reverse complement strand
TGGGGTGGGGTGGGGTGGGTCTCAGGGGGCCATGGGCACACCCCGACCCACCTTACCTTCAGGTCTCTGTAGACAACGAAGCGGGTGTGCATGTGCTCCAGGCCCAAGATGATCTCGCTGGCATAAAAGCGCATCTCCTTCTCAGAAAACACCCCGTGCTGGGAGAGATGGTAGTGCATGTCGCCTCCTGCAACGGGGCACCCAGAGGGCAAGTCAGAGTTGTTCACTGAGAGAGGACAGAGGTCACCCTAGAGAAAAGGGGGATTGACGCTTCCTTTCTGCCTCAACATCTGTCTTTGATGTCTGTCATTTTTGGCCAAAGATGTTGCTCATTATAGAAACAGCTTCAAGGGGGCGATGGGCGAGACCACGTCTCATGGATGGGACAGAGCAACCAGTCGGGGCTTGGCAGCTCAGCTGCCGGTCACGCCACCAAGCATGGTCCAGCTGAACCGCTGGTTATTTACACGCTGCCCGGTAACTGGACACACCTACACAGTCCGAAGTAGTGACCTCCTTGCCATTGCCATGGCTAAAATATAGAACAAAACCAAAAACAAAATACTTAACACTAAACACTGGAGGGAGGTTTGGTGCTGCTGCTGTCAGGACAGCGAAGCATACGTGACAGAACCCAGGCAGCGGGCACCCGAGAGCCCTCATAAAACTGCCGCCCTGATCACGGTGCACGCAGGGGTGCGTGTAACACGATTTGGGGAAAGGAAATAGCTGTGTGGCTTCGAGGACTGTCCATAAGGCCCAGGGTGGGGGGAGGGTACCTGGCAATGGCTGTCAAGTGTCTGACTTTGCTGACCTGGACTTCGCACACCTCTCCCTCCTCCTGGGGCATACTGACACGCTAAATAAAGCTTTTTCCACTGGACCAGTTTGGCCTCTGCCTCCCCTCACCCGGGCAGAGAAGGGGCCACTCTGCCCTCACCCCTCCAGGAGCACTCCCCGCTTCTGCCCCCAACGCCAAGATCTACCATTGGCTCCGGCATCTTTGGCTCGCTACCGATTTTTTTGTCTTTCCTATTTTGGGGTTAGAACTGAGCTCAAATCAAACACTCAAAACATAATAAAACGTCAAATGAACTAAAAAAAAAAAAAAAATAAATTAATAAACATCTGAATAGCTGAATGGCTCATCTTTCACCATTTCAGCTTTTCCTAAAAATACTCCAAGTGTTCAGATATCACATTCTCGCGCTGAAAGCCCTTTCCAGCTGAACATTTTGTGTCTGCGCATCTTGGGGGAGGCTGCTCACGGTTTCAAAGATGAACGCAAAGTCCCGAGGACTTAAGGGGCACAGAAAATCAAAGCAGTCTACAGAAACCAGCCCTTGGGAGCCAGCTCCTGAAGGCGTGTCAATCTGGGGCCTACATTCCTGGGAGATATTCCATTCCTAAGAGTTGAGACCCAGAAATATGCTAATTAAAGGCCGAGGCCAGCTGCAGTCCAGAAGGTAAAAATTCCATAGCCAGTGTTTACTTTGTGAGACTTTCTCAGCCCAACTTCCTACAGGAGACGATGGCAGACTGTGAGAGAAACCACGGCCAGTATTGCAGGACAAATCTACTGAAAACCAAAGGGCACAGATGCCCTCGGACTATAGTGACAGCCCGTGATGAGGCAGCCTCACAGAGCCTGGCACCCCTGGGTACCTCCGGCTCAGAGGGAAGAGCACGCGGAGCTCCGTGCTGCAGCCAGACGCCCAGGGCTCGCTCACCGTTCATCAGGTCCAGGATGAAGCAGAGTTTGTCCGGCGTGTGGAAGGCGTACGTCATGCAGACAATGAAGGGGCAGTCCTGGAGCAGGTAAACACAAGCCCGTGAGAAGAACAGAAGCTGCCCCAGAGAGCATGGCCACCACCAGTTCCCCCACGGTGGACTCCTGTTGAGCCCTGTACTTGGCCCTGAATGTGACACACCCTGGTCACTTCAGGAGCCACAGAGCAGCAGACCCAGCTAACGACAGAGCCGAGGCCGAGACCTCCACGGGAGCAGCTGGAGCTGGGGTGTCCTCGCACCCCGATTCACCCTGGCACTGTTCTTTCTGATCATGGGACGCTGGTCTCTGCTGGCCACAGTTTGGGTCCTGGACCAGTTAACTATGTATTTGAGTCTCTGCTTTGAGCTCAGGAGACCCAAACAAGAGGGCTATTAGGACCTGTGTTATGAGAATGGAATTAAGGCGGAAAACGTGCTGTAGAGTGAGCGATGCCTCAACAGTAGACAGGTGTCTGCGCCCCTCGAATCGTCTATGGAGTCCACAGAACCCTAAGGGAAACAAGCGCTGACGTGTTGACCAACGCGTGGGACTCTAAAGGGCCGTGTCTAGACGCGCTTTAAGAAAAACAAGCAGCGGAGGCAGATGAGGGCCTGAGCTCAGAAGCCCTGCACCCACATTAAAGAAACAGCAGCTGAGCACATGCGCAAGCACGGGGGAGGTAGAGGATCCCTGGGGCCCACTGGCCACTCAGTCTAGCCCAGTCAGCAAGCTCAAAGTTCAGTGTGAGACCCTATCTCAAAAAACAAAGTACAGAGCGACACAGGAAGCCAGCACCCACCTCTGGCCTCCACAGGTACACATATGGGTGAGCATCTCATACTCCTCCATACAGGTTATCACACACACACACACACACACACACACACACACACACACACACACACGCACACACACATAAACATGCATACACACATATACAACCAAAGATGCACACACGCATACAAGTATGCACATATGCCATGTATACATGAACACACATGCATACACACGTGTACACACGTAAGTGTATACACGTATTCACATACACAGAGGTGAACACATATACATGCACACAGGTTCACACACATACATATATTCACACACATATACACACACACACACACACACAACCAGACATACACAGGTGTATGTACATGTGCACACAAATACCCAAGTACACATATGTATATGCACATATACACATGTGTACACACATTTACACACGAATACACACATGTGCATACACGCATACACGTGCACGCACACAGGTGAACACACATACACATACTCATTTACACACGAATACACACATGTGCATACACGCATACACGTGCACGCACACAGGTGAACACACATACACATACTCATTTACACACGAATACACACATGTGCATACACGCATACACGTGCACGCACACAGGTGAACACACATACACATACTCATTTACACACGAATACACACATGTGCATACACGCATACACGTGCACGCACACAGGTGAACACACATACACATACTTATGAAGTAAATGTGGTTCAGACGGCATGGCCTAGGCTCAAGCACAACACTGGGTAACAGAGAAGAGAGGCACACGTGCAGATGGCTGGTCACGGTGAGTGCAATAAGTGTAACATAAAAGGCCACAGGTGGGGTCAGTGTTTTCTGTCTGTGCCGGACAGCTGAGCAGGCTACACAACCAAGCAGAGACACTGCCAGGCCACATGTTCTGCATTAACACCCCGCTAGCACTATGGTGCTGAGCCAGGCCCAGCTGTTGGCAGCTGTTACCTGGGCTGTGCATCACCACAACCTGGCAACTCAGCAGCAGGGGAGCCTGAGGCCTCAAGAGCTGCCCGACGGCCCTGCCTGAATTAGCCTAGCCTGAGATAGCCGGGGAGGGGAGGCACGAGACTGTGGAGCTGAGCGTTGCTCAGGCTCTGCAGACCACACACAACGTCTGCCACCAGTCTCTGTGTCCTTTTCTTACAAGGCTTCTAGAGATGGGTGAAGCGTTCTTGGCTCGTGGACTGTCCAGAGGGAGACCTCAAGCTGGCTTTGGTCCCGCTGCCCACCCTACTATTCAGGCGCACAGGGAGTGGCTGTCACATGCAGCGATGTGGGCTATCTGACCCTCTCAGGGTAAAAGAAATAGAAACAGCATACACGGGTCAGGCTAACAGCAGAGACAGCCACCTTGTGAGAGCTGAGGAGACAAAAGGCCTGGGCAGGGAGCTAGTGTCCCAGAGGCGACTTCAGGCCTTCAGGCTCCTGACAAACCTGCATCTCCTGTTGACCATGCATCAGACCCCTGCTGACTCACCATCTGAATGGATTCCCCATGTGTCCTCACCGCTAAAGAGTCTCACCAACCACGCGGCCCATCCATACAACACAGTCCTTCTCAACGCTGTGAATTATTAAAAGACAACGTTGAGGTTTCCCCAGCACAACTTCCTTAGTGCTGGGAAGCCGCTCAGACCGTAAGGCTCTCACCACGCAATCGAGAGCACCTGGGTTTGATCTCCATGGTGGCACGCAAGCACAGTCCCAACCCTGTGGAGGCAGAGAGAGGTGATCCCCGGCCTCCCTGGCTGGCCAGCCTAGCTCAGTTGTTGAGCCCCAGATCAGGGAGAACCTACCTCAAAACACAGGGGAAATCCAACAACCTGAGAGCAAAGGCTGGCATTGACCTCTGACCTCCACACTCACACGCATAGGCATGCACACACTCAGCTGCACGCTCAAACGCACACACAAAACGCAAAATAACAGATTCCCAAAAACCTCCACGGGTAAAAGGTTGTGCGGATGATTTGGAGCTGACGTGCATTGTAAACTAAGGGTGTACAGACTTGGGACTCATTTCCGCAAGTCTCCTAGAGAAAAATCAGGCCAAGATGAGTGACAGCTTCCTCCTCGGCCCTCTGTTCTGTTGAGATGGTTAATCTGCTGACTCCAGCAGTTGTGCGTCCTCAGGAAGAGGAGCCACAGCACTACCCTCCCGTGAAGGTTTCAGAGGCCTTCTGGGGCCCTGCCTTAGTTAGAGCCACTGTTGCTGTCATGAAGAAATTAAGTTGGGGAAGAAAGGGTTTATTCAGCTTACACCGTTCATCATTGAAGGACGTCAGGACAGAAACTTGAACAGGGCAGGAACCTGCAGGCAGCAGCCGATGCAGAGGCCATGGAGGGGTGCTGCTCACTGGCTTGCTCCTCATGGCTTGCTCAGCCTGCTTCCTTATAGCGCCCAGGACCACCAGCCCAGGGATGGCGTCACCCATAAAGGGCTGGGCATCCCCCATCGATCACTAATTGAGAAGATGCCCCACAGGCGTGCTGCTTACAGCCTGACTTTATGGAGGCATTTTCTCAACTGAAGTTCCCTCTGTTTGGATGACTCTAGCTTGTGTCAGATCTTCCCACGACCTTCTGGGAGGGGCCATCTTGTCCCGTTCCACACTTCCCTCTTTATCCTCAGCGGGACTCCCCAAACACTCTCCCTGTGGCCTAATGGGCAGCTCAGTGGAACAGAGAAGTGGGCAGACCTGAAACTCAGCAAGGCCAGGGTCTTTCCCAGCCGGGCTGAGGAACTGAACCCGGGACAACAGGGGACCTCACAGGGGAGATCCGGGAACACGGTGGCTTATGGTCCTTCTAGTGACAACCATGGGAAGAGCTGCAGAGGGGCTGTGTCTCCCTGAGAAAGTGAGCATCTTCAGTAAGATAGGGAACACGGTTTAGATTTAGAATTAGAGAGTCTAAAAAAAGAAAAGGAAAATCCCTGAAGGTTTCAGTTCCGTAATTCAAAGGCCAAGAAGCCAAGGCCCCGAATAGGGAACCTGCTTGTATGAGGCCACAAAGAAAAGGGTAGTTAGCCGTGATGCAGGCCCCACGTTCCGCATAGCTGGCTCCCCTCCACTCTTTTTTTTTTTTTTTTTCTTTTACCAGCCTAAGCTCCAGCTACCACGTTCTGAGCAAGCAAGCCATTCAAGCTTGAATCTTTCAGATCCTTTGGACAAGGCTTGTCACTCACAGCCGCAGACCCTGTGATGATGGCCTCTGCTCACCTCAATGTTCCCACCTGGGAAAACCCAGCGCTACCTCACCCAGCCTGGCTACACCTGCTGCCATAGCCTTCCCTGTGGGCGGGTCACAGCCTGACAGCAACAGGTGCGGATGGCAAACTCAGATGGCCTCATTGGACAGCTGTCCACACTTGTGGGAGATTGTACAACGCCTGCAGCCAGCCCCGCCCCCACCCCACCTAGAACTCTCCACACACACACACACACCGCAGGCCCTCTGGTTACACTAGGCTGGAGCTCACTTGCTCCCCCGGGGCAATCTCTTTAATGAGACTGAACAAACACCGGAGGCTACAGTTTTCACTGCTTTAGCTAAAACTGCACAGTGCTTATCACTGACGTGGTGTGGAACAGACCGGTAAGGGAGGAAGGCTGGGTGTCACCTAAGAACCTGCTGCCCACAAGCATCATTGGCCCAGGAGCCGTGCAGACACCAGAAGGCATGTCCCGTGGTATCCAGGACACGCAGAACCAGATGCTGACAGCCCCAAGTCACATTAATATAGCTCTACAGGCTGACGCTCCTGTGTTGCTATCGACAAAGCAGCCTCGAGTTCAGTAGGGTTAATTCTCTTAGGTTAGTTCAAGTTAGTGGCCAATGTAACCTTGTTTTCAAATGTATTTCCTTTAGGTAGGAACCAAAGCATAGATGCATACTCCTCACCCACACACACCCCCAGTAAAGGAAATAGTTGAAGAATACATGCAATCAGGCCTTGTAGCTTTCCAACATCAAAAGCCATTCTCCATAGGACTTTCTGAAAACCACTGGGGCTTAAAACAAGACAAAACAAAACAAAACAACAACAAAAAAACCCACCCCATTAAAAAAAAGGCTGAGTGTCCAGAGTTGGAAGGCACACCTGCATAATGCAGGATTATCTAGAGCCCTGCTCACTCGCTCTCATTTTACAGTTCACCTAAACAATGTGGCTACTTTGTTTCAGCAGCAAACAGTCCCTCTAGAAGCTCTGAAAAGAAATGCTAGAATCATTATCAACCGCAATTCAATAAAAGCAGGTCATGGAAAAAACACTTTGCCTCCCAAAGGGATGATCCGAAAGGTGAGCTTGGGTCAGTGTGGCCAAGAACTGGAAAGGGCAGGTCTGTTCTTCGCCCTGGCCCTCTCGAAGGCTGAAAGGGGCTCCTTGATTAGCCATTAAGGTAGCACACACCTTTAATCCCAGCACTCGGGGAGGCAGAGGCAGGCAGATTGCTGTGAGTTCGAGGCTAGCCTGGTCTACAAAGAGAGCCCAGGACAGCCAGGGCTACATACACACACAAACACACACACACACACACACACACACACACACACACACACACACACACACGTTGATGCCTTCAAATCCTTTAGGGAAAGAGGACTGTGCATCAAATCCAGCTATGACAGTCAGAAGGGCCCTACATATGGCTGGAGGTGACAATCAATGAGATTCAGAGTCCTCCACTTATTACGGGGAGGGTTAACCTGCCAGCTCTGAGTGCATGCTATACCACAATATGACCCTATTCTATACCCTGGATTCCAAGCCCCTGCTGTGCTCTGACCTCTGGCTGACATGCCTGCATAGTGACAAGGACAGCTGCCTTGGATGCGCCGTCTTGTATGGTGGCTTCTGTACAAACAAGTACAGGCCACTGTGGGTTTTTTTGGGGGGGAGGGGTGCGGGGATTAAACCCAAGGCCTCGATGCCTGCCCATCAAGTGCTCACTCCCCTAATCTCCAGCCGTGGCTTATTAGGCTGACAACAACCTTCCCAGACAAACAAGTCAGAGTGGAAGTCCCGCCCTCCGCCCGGCTCATGAAGGGACGGACATTCAAGAAGCCTTTCCCCCTCCGGTTAGCTTTCTACCATGTGTGTCGGCAGTTTTAAAATTACATTCAAGTGTTCTTCTCATGATTAACTTTCTGCCATCTGGGCACTATGGCCTGCAAAGAAGGAAGCCGGGAGACATGAGGGGCTCTGAGGGAGGCGCCGGGTGTGCAGGACAAGGGGTATTACTGGCCGCGCCTCCATCTGTTGAGGAAAGGCCCCACACTGCAGGCGTTGTCCACTCAGCGTGAGCCCGCCCCATGCCACACCCTGTGCCACACCCTAACCTGCCCTCCTTCAACCTACTTTGTGATCCGCCGGGACAAACACACGCAATGGACAAGCGTTCAGAAGCCTGGGGACCCGGCCCGGCTGCTCACCCCGGTGCTCACGAGAGACAGCATGATCCTTTCATTCAGCGCCAATGTCTCGCCTTGCTTCATCTTCAGCCTCTTCTTGTCTAAGCACTTCATGGCGTACCTGGGAGCGGAGGGACCCACACCAGGCTGCACAAACCTGCCGGCTATTCCAACCTCCTCCCACCCCCCCCCCCCACCCCGGAATTGGCATCAGAGTCTAGGACTCTGAAAACCCCCTTGTGTTTGTGTTTTGTTAACTGGCGTGCCGTGAGCTAGGCACATCAGGGAACACACCTTGAGGCAGAGGCAGGTGAATCTCGGTGAGTTTGAGGCCAGCCTGGTCTACACAGCAAGTATCAGGCCAACCAGGGCTATACGAGACACTGTCGTGTGACCTATTAGGAAAGCAGCTCTTGAGGCAGCAAGGAGCTTAGCCACAGGGTGGGACCCTGAGACTGTGGGAAATGTCTTATCCCTGATGAGAGACTTTCAAAATGCTCCTCGTGTCACCGCCAGGGTGGCTTTCGTAAAACTGTTCACTGAAGGACGAAGTGGAAAGCACACTCAGGCCCGGGCACGCTCACAGCAGAAGCCTGCACGGGAAAAGGCACCACAGGTCCCTGGCTTAAGCTCACAGGGGGGTAACAACCACAGGATGTGCAACCCTGACGTGGGCACTCTACGTGTTCCTTGCTGCTAGCTTCCCAGTGGCCCTAAGAAGCGAAGGGCCAGGCTTACTGTCCAAAATCAAACATCTATTTCTTTCTGTAGGACCAAGGCCTCCACAAAGTGCCCTCAACAGTCCCAGCGAGACAAGACAGAGGCTCACATTTTCCCCGTGTCTGCTTTTCTGCAGCCGTAAACTTCGCCGAACCCTCCTCGGCCAATAATCCTGTGCACAGTGAAGTCGTTCATGGTCAGCTGTGGAGGCATGAGACAAGCGAAGACAGAAAACCACATGGAGTCAGTGTGAATCACAGACAGGCCCGTGTCACCTTCCCGTCCCAGGAGATTGTAGGGTGGCATCCTCCGGAATGACCTCCTCCCTCAGCCACTCACTACCTCATGGCACACCAGGCCCAACGTGGAGACAGGTGTGGCATGGCAGTGTGGGAAGGGACTGTCGCTCCACTCCTGAAAACCTTAGGTTATGCAAGCCCTGACCTTGGGGCAGAGGGAGTGTAGAATTACTAGTCAAAATGAAAAGTGACCTCAGCCACCAGGAAGCCTAGCGTTTGGGGACAGTCAGGCCCTTCTCAGTGCAGAGCGGCCTAGGGGAAGACAAGAGTCCATGCTGAGGGCAGCTGTTTCAGAACAAACGCTGGACTGCAAGTGTGTCTCTGTGTGTGCATATGTATACCTGTGTGCGTGTCTGTATGTGGGTGTGAGTGCACATGTATGACTCTGTGTGTGTGTTTGTGTGTATGTATTTGTGTATGTTATAAACCCTTTTAGAAAATCATCCAAGACACAGAGAATCCCTCTTCCAACAGCACTGCTTTAAGTACAAATAGTTCTTTAAAAACAAAAGCACAACTGATTCTTTTGTCCAGTCAAAACCCTGTATTCCCAGAAGATCCATGTGAGGAGGGGAGAGGGTGCAAACAGAACTGTGCATACGTATGTGACCCACAGATCCGTCGCCTCCCTGGAATGACTGATGTTTCAGCCTGGAGGACGGAGAGACACCTAGCAACCACACACAGGGGCAGCCAGCACCCAGGGTCACTTTGTTCAGTTTTCCTGGGGTTTGTGTGTGTGTGTGTGTGTGTGTGTGTGTGTGTGAGAGAGAGAGAGAGAGAGAGAGAGAGAGAGAGAAAGAGAGAGAGAGAGAGAGATTTGCCTCTCATGCTGAGGCCTGAGGCCTTGCACTTGCTAGGCCAGTGTTCTACCATTGAGCTAAATATCCAAGTCTACTCCTGCCAATTCCAAAATAAGGAAAAGGAAACCAAACAAAACCACCCTGAAACCTTATTCTATCAAAGTATTCCACTCGTATTATTATATCCTACAATAAGACAGGGGAAGGAAACTTCACAACGTGGCAAGAGCCCAGGCTGCATAGACGACGCATTAAGTGGAAGGCTTGCGTTGACACCATTATTTTTGGTAAAGGGTCAATCGATCCCAACTTAAAATAGCCTTTCTTACGTACATGAACTCATGCCTGCACAAACACGAGAAAAGAAAGTTAAGGTCCCAACTGCTTATCAGGAGCATGGGAGTCCGGCTTTTAATCCAGAGAACTGTAGGAAGGACATCTGTGCTTGTACCCTTGGGGAGAACATTCCAGAACAACACATTTTCTCACAATATTAGGGCAGAGGAAGTTTTCATTTAAAGAAGAAGAAGAAGAAGAAGAAGAAGAAGAAGAAGAAGAAGAAGAAGAAGAAGAAGAAGAAGAAGAAGAAGAAAGAAAGAAAGTGAAACAGAGAAGTGTGGTACTCACGTGAATATTTAATTCCACATTCTTCCACTGACAGAATCTGGTGAATTTATCGCTAAAAGAGAAAACATGAGTAATTACTAAAGTGTTACACACTCCCTTACTGGAGTTCTAGAGGAACTCTGTGGGGTGGGCCGGGATCGAGCTCCTGTGTAGACTCTCACACAAGGGAAACACTCTCCAACATCACAGCTGACATGCCTGCAACACAATCCTTGTACCCGTGGTTCAGGAAAATCTTGGAAGAGGGGGCAGAAAGACTGTAAGAGCCAGAGGACCAACGTATGGCAGGGAAGCCCCACCCATGGACTCTCAGCAATATGGTTGCCCAAACAAGACCAGCACAGTGACAATACCAGTTGACCTGCCAACGAGAACAGGAGACATTTCACGTGGCCCCACCCCTAAATTTTCATTTAGGGGTGTTGCCCAAGGATGGGTGCCCACATAGGTTCAATTCCAAGTGATCGGCCCTGAACACATGCATCCGTGAGCAGAACTAATATGGACCCAGGTTATACGCCTGTGTGAAGATATGCACACATACATGCACACACGCATGTATATAGTTTATACATATGTACCCATGGCAACAGCTGTGAGCTTGGGAGGAGGGAAAACATGGAGGAGCTGGAGGGAGCTGGACAGGAGTGATGAGATACAATTATCAAAATAAATAAATAAATAAATAATGAAAGGCTTGATGTCCCTCTGGGATTGTCACATGCTACATGTGTAATTTGATTTAATGGTGTATTGATGCAAACTACTGTGCCTAAGTGACCGCTTTGTGGTCAGGGTGAGTCACTACTGCAGTTCCCTGTGTCTCTCTTTCCACACAAGGCCCCCCCCCCCCCCGAGACCTGGCTTCCTTTGTACCTAGGGGCATTTCAATCTGGAGGGGGCTCTCATGTCCGCAGTTTTGGCAGCTGCAGACGGCCCATGACTGCTATTTTAGACCTTCTGTTCTAAACAACCAAAAAGACACCCAATATACATAAATATTCCTAAGGGCAACAAACCGACCCTGTGTTCACTGCATGCCAAATCCACGTGGCGCATTGATTCACCCCCCCCCCTTCCAACAGCTCTGTGGGCCGGGGCGTCCTGACCCCATTTTACAAATGCCAAGGCCACCAAATGGAACTGGGCAAAGGTCAGCTGTGTGTGGGTGAGCAGATGGACCCAGACCAGCAGGCTCCCAAGCTTCTCAAAGACCCATGGGGTGCAGCAGAGAGCCCCTCACATTGGCACCCCAGATGCCTTCCCCACTGCCTGCCAAGCTCTGTCTTCATTCACGCAGCAGACAAATGTCCACCCTCTGTCTTCTTAACACAGACATTATTATGGCTGCTTATTCATTAATGCACAGGATGTTTACATGGTGGTGTCACCACAGAGGTCCAGAAAAAATGCAGAGTGTGTGTCGGGGATCATACAGGTTGGTGTAAGGTTGTCTATCTAATGGGTATAGGGCCCTGGGGTCAATCCCTCCAGCCAGAGAAAGGATGGGGGGAGGGGGAAGGGGAAAGAGAGGGGAAGGGAGAGGAGAGCCAGAGGGCTGCACCTCACCTAGCCCCTGATTGATTCCTCAAAGAGACACAGAATTCAAGGTTCTACGAGCAAAGGGGAAAGGAGGTTCTTAGGAAGTCACAGATGCCAGCGTCCCAGGGGGAAGCTTAGGATGCCAACTGCCGCAGCCCCCCAGGGATCACTAAACCATGAATAAAAGGCTTCCGATGCCAGTGGCCCAAATCCCAGGGATCTTTGCAAGCGCACCGCAACTTCCCTCTTGAACCTAAGTTGGCCTTTAGAGAGTGTCTCGCTGGCCCTCCTAACATCTTCTACGTGGCTAAGTTTGAAATCACGTTTCTAGCATCATTGGTTCATGCAGAGGCGTCAGCCTTTGGGGCTCCCCTCCTGTCTGACAGGAGGAATAGCCTGTACCATTTGCCCTTCTAAGCATGAACTTGCTCTTCAATGGGGCACAGGTGTCCCCTGGGTGCCTAGCAGAGTCTCTGCAGCAGGGCCACCTGGGGCCTCGTTAACACCTGGGGCAGAGTGCAAAGCTCTAGGGACCAGGGGCCTTTGGACCCCAGGGAGGCCGGAGGGGAAAGAGGGTGAAACCTGGATGTGGGAGGGGCTCGGCTCACCTTCCACAAGTCCTTCCCTGACAGTGAGTCAGCTGGGCTCCCAGCCTCGCCTCTCCCAGCTTCTGCACTCCCTGGAAGCAACAGGGAGCCGCAGACAGGCAGCCGAGGTGTCTCCTTCTTCCCCACAGATGGCAGAGCTCACAGGAAGTCCCTCAAGTCTCTCAGTGCACCCACCCACCTGCATGCACATGCTTTCCAAACCCAAGCTCCATACTCACAACGAGGCATGCGCACATATATATATATAAAATATTTGAGAACACATTGACAGAAAACAATCTAAAGTGTTATAAATCAACAAACTGACTTCCAAAGTAATTTATTTACCTAAAACTAGAACTGCTTTAAAGATGTGTTTACATGCCCTGGTGTGTGTGTGTGTGTGTGTGTGTGTGTGTGTGTGTGTGTGTGTGTGTGTGTGTGTACATGTGTTGCCTACAATGCAAGTCACACCATCACACCCATGGCATCCCATGAGGAGGGATCACCAACTCTTGAGGTAAGGACAGATCAGGCCCAGGGCTTGGAGCAAGTGGAACCAGGTCACATAAGAGTTAAAATGCACTCAAGGGAGGGGAAGCTGGAATGAGGCCGAAGCTCAGCTCCGAGCCTGCATTCCCTCACAGAACCTCTTCCCATAGATTTTCTGCTGGTGCCAGGATCAGAGGTCGGTCCCCAAGATATTGAGTGCACTCCAGGACAAATTGCCTTTTTTTTTTTTTTTTTTTTTTTGGTTTTTGGAGACAGGGTTTCTCTGTGTAGCCTTGACTGTCCCGGACTCACTTTGTAAACCAGGCTGACCTTGAACTGACAGAGATCTGCTTGCCTCTGCCTCCGGAGTTCTGGGATTAAAGGCGTGCGCCACCACTGCCCAGCAACAAATTGTCTCTTGATTCTAGTCGAACCGAAACACATGCAGTCAAGGTGAACACACACACAGGGGACTGACTGCTCTCGAGAGGCTGGGAGCCCTGAGACCTGACTGTTTACAGCTCAGGGGGCAAGCACGGACCAGTCTCAGAGTGTCAGGCGACACACTACTCTGTAACTTGGAAACCCCAGAGCTGTCTTGCTTCACATGCCTCAGGATCCTTAGACATGAGTCAGATACAACACAGCCACCACGCAGAGTTAGCTCAGGCCTCCCATACGATCCTCAGAAAAACGGAAGCACACCAGGCTGTCTCAATTTCAGACCATCCTGAAGTGGATCATGGGGTGGGGGTGGGGGGGGGGGATCAAGGGCTACACACCCCAGAGCTATAACATAAAGGAAGAAGCATCCTGGCAGAAGGCTGGCCACGAGTCGTGGCCACGAGGGCCTGTGGAGGGATAAAGCAGCATATTCTCTAGAAGGGCAGCACATGGGAATGCCACGCATTGTGCACATGCCACGCCACCACGCCACATACCTTTCCATAAACTTTTGGAAAATATCCCCTCGAAGGCTTTCGCAGATTTCGTCTATGTATGGCTGGAAAGAACGGAGGGGGGGGAAATGACACCATGTAAATAGAAATGAATCAAAGAAAAAGGGCGCGAGCCCACAGACTCGGGTCCAAGGTCAGCATCCCTGCTTCCCATGGGGTGCTGTCGCTCCTGTGCTTGTCCATCTTGAGGTTCCCCAAAATGTGAACAGGCCCTGCAGTGTCTCAGGCAGGGACAGCTCTTTCCTGAGAGGCAGATGCTTCCTCAGGGACCGGAGATGGCTTCGGGAGCCGTATAAAGGGTCCCAAGCCCTTGGCTACGTGACCCTCTGTCGCCATCTTGGAATTCTGACTAATTTCTGGAAAAGGGTGTGGGGAGGGGTGCCACACATTTTCATCTGTCCCTGTGCCCTGTGAGTGAATTTCCCAGCATGCCTTGCTATGAGCCCTTTCTACGTGGATTGAGTTTTAAAGACTGGATGCTGATAGACCCACAGCTGACCATCCTAATTGGCCATGCTATTAATGGATGCTATGCCTTTTAGACTGAGAGCCAACGGTACCCAGAGGGAAAGGAGGCTGTGGGGGTGGAGCTTGTGTGGTCTGGGGAGACTCCAGGTTCCCCTGCTTCATGGTTCTGAGTGAAGAGCCAGGCTTTCTGTCCCACAAGCTGGAGCCGAGAACAAGAGGCTGGCGGAGGGCCACACCTAAGAGTTCACCAGAGTCTAGGAGATCTTAGAGGGAAAATATTTTTGATATACTCAAGTATAAAATAAGCAGAGACCGTGGGAGAAGGGAAGTCTGCTGAAGCAGACCATGTCCCAGCAGCAGGGCGCTCAGGAGGAACTCGGGAGTGAGGCCCCCATGGTTTCTCGAATAGATTTTTCTCCACGGGGAACAGGTGCTCATTCACGGTCTATGTTTCCGTTGTGTCAAACACTCCATTCTTTCTATTAATCACAGCCAAACCTCCCTAGACTCCTTAGCCACCGCCTGGCCACATTCTAACACACCAGACCTGTGCTGGTAGCCACTGACCGCCAACCTGACAGAATCCAGGACCCAGAATGGCCACAGAGACAGATCTCCCAGCCTGCCTGTGAGGGAAGAGCTGCCTTGATGCTTCCTGTCTGAGAACCCTGGTGCCACACCTTCCCAGCACCTGGCTGTGAGCCCCCTGGGACACCTTCTATCCTTAGGTGGCTTTTGTCAGGCACATTACAGAGACCACACACACACACACACACACACACACACACACACACACACACACCAGTGAAAGGAGGTCAAAGTCTGCATTCAGTGGTGGGTGTGAGCACACAGCCACTCCAGGGTTCTCGGGTCCCTCAGTCTATAAAAGGGGACAGTCACATGTAATAAATGATGACAAAATGAATGAAATTTAAGGATGTTGCCAGCAGAGTCTAGCATCTTCTGGTCACCTACCAGCCAGGCCCCTCTCTCTCTCTCTCTCTCACTCCCAGCCAGGCCACCTTCTCTCTCTCTCACTCCCAGCCAGGCCCCCCCTCTCTTACTCCCAGCCAGGCCACCTTCTCGCTCTCTCACTCCCAGCCAGCCCCCCCTCACTCCCAGCCAGGCCCTTCTCTCTCTCTCTCTCTCTCTCTCTTCTCTCTCTCTCTCTCTCTCTCTCTCTCTCTCTCTCTCCCAGCCAGGCTCCCCCCCCCTCACTCCCAGCCAGGCCTGCCTCTCTCTCTCTCTCTCTCTCCTCTCTCTCTCTCTCTCTCTCTCTCTCTCTCTCTCCCCCAGCCAGGCCTCTCTCTCTCTCTCACTCACTCTCAGCCAGGCCTGCCTCTCTCTCTCTCCCCCCCCCCCCCCCCCCCCCCTCTCTTCTCTCACTCCCAGCCAGGCCTGCCCCCCCCCACCTTCTCTCTCCCAGCCAGGCCCCTCTCCCAGCCTGTGCTTCACCAGTGCATCTCACTGTAAATAATCTGGCAATTGAATAGAGGATGAACTCATTCACTTCACTTTTGGAAACTAATTGATTAATGGGATTCCTTCATGTCTTATAGCACACAGAAACATGAACAGATGCTAGCTCTCTGAGACTCTGACTGTCCTCACTACCACGGCCACCTCTTTCAAAACAAACAAACAAAACAAAACCAAAAATCTACGCTGGAAAAGGCTTCTAGGGGAAGAAGCTGTTCGGCCTAACCAGCAGCACACATGCACAGGCCTGCCTGTGGAGAGGCCAACTTTTCGGGTCTCAGTTTAAATCTTTGCAGTGTTCAGCATAGAAGCAATCAAATGCCGTGCCACCCTCCCCAGGGTTCTCAAAGCATCACCTCTTACTCTGGGACATAAATCTCACTTAATCCAGAGGATAATCACTCAGCATCACCCCCCACCTATCACAGACAGCGGATGCCCAGCGGGAGGAAGGAAGGCTTGGGATCCATCTTAGCTCAATGGATTTCCAGGACATTCAGTTGTGAGAACAGTGCAGCGGTCTCTTTCCCGGCACATCTGTGAAGACTGTGGGCACTGCAGCAGGTCACAGCAAGAGCACCTGCTCTAAGCAGACAGCCTTGCACATCAGTGCATTTGGAGAGCTAAGAAAACATTACCCAGTTTGCTAGAGAGGCGGGTCAGGCTGTTTCGAAGCCATCTCATCTTACCTGAAAAAGAGTAGCTGTCACCTGCTTCTTGGAGAGATGGCTCTGCACGTGTTCCACGGCTTGCTTTGAGAATTGCTTTAAAGGGAAAAGGAAAAGGAAAAGAGAGAAGGCAGCTTTTTTTTTTAAATAAGGAGGTGACATATCCACAGATCACACAGTACAACTGATAGTTTGACAAAGTTATCCCACAACAGTAACCTGCGGGCTCCCTGCAGACAGTCCACTCACTGGGTGTCTAGAGTCCCTCCTTGGGTACCCAGAATACACCCCTCAGTGGGTCAGGGTTCCCATGGCAACAGAGTGTAAGGGACCCTACAGCCACTGCCTGACTACATATATAACCCCTGCCTTCCTTGATGACAGATGTCAGCTATCTGCTGTGTCAGTGAAAACGGATGCAGGAGCAAGCACCTAGGAATTCAGCACAAGGGTTACAAGCCAGGCCATGATGGCAGATGGCTCTGGGTCCTGGAGGTCTCACCACAGCTCCAGCAGAGGGCAGCTGGGGCAAACAGAACAGGCCTTCCATTGATGTGGGTTGCAAACTAGATCTTCCAGAAGCCTCTCGATGTGGTTTCCTCAGTTCAAATTGTTTCTCGCCAGCTAACGGGATTCCTCCCATTTCTTAGAGCTCACAGGAACATGAGCATCTGCTAGCTAGCTGAGACTCTGACTGTCCTCACTGCCACTGACGGCCACCTCTACAGAAAACCTGGGCTGGAAAAGGCCCTTGGGGAGGGAACCTTTCAGCCTAAAGCAAACACAGCAGAGAGGCCAGCTTTCCCAGGCTTGTGTTTACACCTTTGTACTGTTATAGATAGAAACAGTCAAGCGAAATGGGACCCCCGGGGTTCTCGGAGCACCGGCTCTAACTCTTGAGCATAGATCTCCCTTGAACCCGATGATAATCATCACGAGCCCTTCAAATAAAACCCATCACTCTGCCAAAGTCTCCCTCACACAAGGTCCACAGAGTGCCTGTGTGCGTCCTCCAGGGTTCAGGCACGCCCAGCCAAGGCACCGGGGCACAGAGCCCTGAGCATCTGCCAGGCCCCAGTTCCCTCTATGGCACAGCAAAGCAACAGATGCTTTGAGTGGAGCCGGCTTGTGCCACATCTGTAACTACGGCCCTAAGCACTAAGGCATGGGGGGAGGGTATCCAGCCAGTCTTCCTGCCGTGGTACAGTGCTGTACCTTGGTGTCATCACATAAGGAGTATCTGGCCACACTTGACACACAGCCCACAGGGAGCCCAGAAGTGACTTCATCTAGTTTCATTGGCTTTAAATGAACTTAAACAGTTACAGGTGGCTAATGGCCACAGCCCTGGACAGAGGAAGTGAAGGCTTGTGTGGCCTTTGAAAAACAGCCCCCAGTGGTACAAAGGCATCCACAGGGCAGTTCCTACCTTGCTAATTAACACTCTTACTTCTAAGTCACTTCCTGAGAACCTCATTTATCTCAAGTACGTTGTTTATCTGACTTCTAAGGAAGACAATAATTTCCACTATTGCTTAACTATTCATGAATAAAATTAACATAATAATTATAATCCTGATTAATCCCAAAAACACCATTGAAGATTTACATTAATTGAATTCCGATTCACCTAATTGGTTTTTTTTTTTTTTTTAATTTATTCACTTCACATCCCGAATATAGCCCACTCCCTCATCTCCTCCAGGTCCAACCTACCCACACTCTTCCCGCCCCCCATGCTTCTACCCTTACACCTCAGAGATGGGGGAGACTTCCCCCCCACCAACTGACCCCAGCCTATGAAGTCTCATCAGGACTGCCTGCATCCTCTTCCTCTGTAGCCTGTGGGGGAAGGGTTCTCCTTATTGCTAAAGTATACCTAAGTTAAAGCCAATACGGTAAGGCCAGGGAGATGGCTCTATGGTATTTATTTGCCTAGCAAGCACAAGGCCCTGGGTTCAAGTCTAGACGCCTAGAGTCCTAATCGTCACCACCACAACCACCACCAGCACCATCATCACCATCATCATCCTCTAGGCGTGGCAGGGTTAGGGAGTAGGACACTGAGGCACAGGGACCAGGAGTTGAAGGTTAGCCTGGGCTACATGGAGAGACCTTGCCAAATAATAATAAGGCTTAGGGTGAGAATAAAGTTTCACTCCCCTCACCAAGCCTAGGATAGAGACTTCTCTTCAGTGATCCAAAAGAGCCCCCCTCACGGCATCGGCTTCCTGCCGCACCGGTGCCAGCTTGTGGGGATGGGTGGGTGCGGCTGGGGGGGAGGGGGCAAAGCCAGAGAATGTGCCACAGGGGGTACGGCTATGGCAGGAAAGAAGACCCCGCCCCCACCATTGCAACCATACACCTGTGCTCCCTTCTGGACCTGCAGCCAGCACAACCCCCCCATGTGGTGCTGCCTGGGGACCAGGACGGGACACTCACGTGTGTGCAGGAGAGGAGCTCCCTCATGATGTAGGCATCATACATCTGCCGGCTCCTGCGCAGCCGGTCCTCCTCGCTGTCCAGCTTCTCGTATTCCTTTATCTGGATTTGCGGAGGTTGTCAACGTTAGCTCAGGGCTTCCTAGAAACCGGCCTTATTTAGCACCACCGCTGGCTCTGAGCTATAACCCTTCCCCATGAGATAAAACAATTTACGGAGGCAACGGCTCCCCTAAAAATGGCTGCTTTGAGTGAGGGGATGATGAGGTGGTGGCAAGTCATACCCGGATAGAAACACTGAGAATTGGTGACCATGAGCATTATAACACGGAAGCAAAGACCACCGTGGCCGTAATCATGTCACTACACAGAAGCCAGGAGGCCACCTGCCTGGCCAGTTCTCTCCTGAGCACAGATGTTCCGAAGCTGGCTGCGCTTCAGCCCTGAGGTGGAGCTTGCTCACCAAAGCCAGCAGGGGAAGGAGTTAGAATTTGCCGCGAGATTCCCAAACTTTGCTTGAAGAAAGCACTTATTTGGAGGTGGAGTGGGCGCCTGGATATGGGCATTGGTTTCCCTGTGCTAATGTTATCGCAGGCCAGGTGCAGTGTGTGTGGCTGCCAGCCCAGCCCTCGGGAAGCAGGGACAGGAAGAGTTTGGTCAAGGCTAGCCTGGGCTAGATAGGAAGAGAGTTGGAAGGAAGGAAGGAAAAATCCACTGTGTTTCAAATGCTATGCTGGGAAAGGCTGCCCAGTGGGCCACTGGGCTGACGAAATGATTAAGTGGATTTTAGAAACACCTGCCGTAAGTGGGAATGGTCCCAATTGTCGTAATCTGACTGAGAGAGGTCCCTGGTGAGAAAACCGTCCGCGTTTCTTTACACACATATTTTGAGAATACAAGACTAGGCTGAAGATGATAAAATATGAAGGTAAAGACACCTTTCACACACCACACGCCACGCTGCTGTGTGTGGCCTCGTTACACTCACTGTGCCATGTCTGAGAGCTGTCCACCTGGGCTGGCAGAAAACAGGGACCTGCCCTGTTGGGGTAGCTTTGACCTTACAGGCTGGTGTTCACACACTGGAATCAAAACCGTTTAGCCCTACAAAGTCTTCTCATACATATGAGGTCACAGTTTGGGGGAGGGGGTGTCACCACGGAGGTCCTGTAACAACTAGAAGGCTCCACACTGAGAAGTTACCGGGGCCCAATCACTAGTGTAGCATGGTGGCTGGCAATCGTGCCAGAGGGGCTAGGAATGGGGTCTCCTTGGGGCAGACGACACTGTGGGATCGGCCCAAGAGGATCGGAAGGTCTTAGCAAAGCTGCCGTAACCAGGGACCAGGTTCAAGCATCCTACCTTGGTTTCTGAAAACTAACCATATACAAACAGCTGCATAGACACCATTGCGAGGCGGCCAAAGCCAGGTGCAGTGCACCTGCACCAGCAGAAAGGAGAGGAGTGGGGCTCAGTTGATTCTTCTGGTTTGCACTTTGGCCTTGGGATAGTCAAGGGTTAATGCCAGAAGGCCTGGATGCCACAACAGATGCAACCCAACCAGAGCCCAGTGCCTGTCCCCCGACACACGCACACACAACCTCAAGCCATGGATGGCGCAGCGTCCCAGAACTAATATCCCCGAACACGGCGGCAAAGCAAAGCGAGTACAGGGGACCTGGGGACCCGTGAGGCAGAGTGGCATCTGGTGAGTCAGATGCTCATCCTCCGGAAGTTTCCACAGTTCATCTCCTGCAGCTACACAGACACTCCTGGCTTCATGAACAAATGAGGCACAGAACTGTGTCTGTGCTCCGGGGCCCCGGGTCAGATTAACCTCATGTGAACTCCAGACAGTGAGGAGAGTGCACGGGACCAGCCACTGAGACTCACATCTCACCTCCTTTCAGAAGGCTCGCCAGCTACGGAACAGACAGTCAGCTGTGTCACAGCTCGCCAAAGGACTTCGTGGTCACAGCAGACACTCAATAATGATAGGAGGGTTGGCCGTGTACCCAGATAACTGCACCTACATTTGAGGTGACCAGCCTCCATACTGAAGAACAGATGTGACAGCGTGCTCCCAACAATGTGCCCCGCGCATGTTGCTGCCTAAGCTGCCTCTGTGGCCCAGCCCCACCTTTCTGGGATCTAAGTTCTGCGTCTCCAGGGCATTGCCTCAACTCCTGTCAGTCTCTCATTGGCTTCAGAACCCTGGACAGTCTGTACAGCTTCTGTCACTAGCCATGCAGACCTTACGGAAAAGTATCAGGCCCACAGACGCCGGCAACGACAACCGTGCCTTTGACCTCTCCCTCCGAGTAGCCACAAAAACATCTCTATGTGAGTTCATCTAAAGTAGCCCTGGATTTGCTCGCAATGGGCCACAGCCACCATGTCCCATCCTGGTTTGCTCTGTCACAAAACCAAGCTAATCCGAGGGTCACCGTGGACTCCACCCTCGTGTCTGTGCCACCAGCACTTTGCACGTGTGCTTCTTTCTAAGCCCATCACAAACCCAGACAACCAGCGAGCTTAGGGCAGACCGGTCCTCGTGAAAGCATGGCTGTCACTTCACGGAAGCGTGATTACGGAAGCACCGGAGAGTGACCTAACAGACACAGACAAGGGAGAAGGGGCAAAATCCACATAGCTATTTTGTCAGGCTTGCTGGGCACCTGATGGCATACAGGCGTCAGGGCACCGTCAACCTCAGTGGCCCAGAAAGGCTGAGCAGCTGGACAAGACTCAATGGTGACACACCACAGAGGCGTGGGAGAGCCAGGTTCAGTGTCTGCTGACACTAAACACCCCAGACCCTCTGCGGGAGCGTTACAGCACCTTCAATTTCCAACCTCTCAGCTCTACATGTGTGCTTTTGTTGTTCACCTGAGAAGAAGATGGGCCCACACAGGAAAGTGCAGACCAGCAGTGAGAGCCAATCCGACAAGACCAGGGCTGGATTATCAGGCAAGGACATCAGAGGTTATAATTAGTCAGAGCGGAGCACACCTGTGTGATGAAGGACACGACGGGCAGCTGAAGAAAACAACCACGTTACCTAGTTTTGCGGCTGACTTGCCAGGGCCCAGAGTCACCCAAGGAAGATGGGAAGACTGAGGAACTTCCTACAGCAACTGGGCTGTGGGCACTTCTGAGGACCACCCTCTTGATTGTTAATTGATGTGAGGAGGCTCCGCCCACTGTGGGCAGCGCTGTTCCCTAGGTGAACTGAGAGGAGGAAGTTAGCCTAGAGCAAACCAGCAGGGAGAGTTCTTCCTGCTCTTGACTGTGTAATGACCTGCTTCAAGTTCCAGCCTTCGCCTCACCGGAGCACTGTTAACCCAGGGCTCTTAAGCAGAACAATCCCCTTTTCCCCTCAGTTTCTTATTGGATATTTTATCACAGCAAAAGAAATGAACACAGAACCACACAGAAATCAGAAATGAAAAAAAAAAAAAATCAACTGGGAATTTCTGAAGTGAAAATATGGGCTCTGAAACAAACCGTTCAGTGCATGGGTGGATGGAGGGGGAAAACCGGCTGCAGAGGCCAAGACAAGGGGGCCGTGGGTTTTAAGACAGACCAAAGATCGTATCCAATTTCTAGAAGAGAAAGAAAAGATATTGAAAAGAAAAACTGAGCACAGTGGTGGGGCCCACAGGATAATACCCATCAACCATGAGCAAGAACCAGAGTCCAGGAAGGGGGTGGGTGGGGCGAGGTGCTCTAAAAAAAACCACTTAGATTGCTTCAGGTTTGGTTAAAGACGTAAATATATGAGCTAGAGAATTTCAGACAACTCGGGAAAAACGAATATGTACCTACAGCCACTCACTGGAAAGCAGACAGTGCCAGATACTGCCAGGGGTGAACAGCAGGACTCAAGCCCGAAGGAGACATCCCCAGAACCACGTGCAGATGTGGCCACCACATGGGGAGGAAGAAGCCAGGTTGGGACAGAGAAGGGCGCACTTCACACGGTGACCTCCCAGGGACATACGCAGGCCTGACCCGAGAGCTTCCCACACTCGGGGGCAAGAGTGATAGAGGGAATCGTAAAGGCGCTGCACCATCCGATTGGGAGATTTTTAACTTTATCCCATGCCAGGTGACACAGCCAGGACAAGAGCATCCAGCACACGGCAGAGGGTCGCAGTGTCTGTGATTTAACTCTCCCAACCTCCCTCTCCCCCCGCCCCCCACTCCCATGCTGCTCTCCTCAATTTCAGTCCCTCCTGTGCCAAGCTCCTCCCACCATGGGAGCTGTGTGGCCTCCTGTGCGCTCCCAACACCACCTCCAAGAAACCAGTCTTCTTGTCATGTATGTTCGTGTTTAAATGCCACCTTGCTGAGGTGACCTTGAACTTGTGCCTGTAGAGTGGTCACCAACCCACAATGCACCTCTTCTGAAGCAGCCGTGCGTTCTCAGTGGACCGGTCACTCCCACCAGAGCCTCCTGCCTTACTCGTTTGTCTCCCAGGAGGTCTGCAATCTCTAAGCCCCATAAGGCTTAGTTAGATTTCAACGGACCTTCCAGAAGCTTCTACATTCCCTTCCTAGGCCCCTCAAATGTCACCCAATGTCTTAGGGAAAAACGGATGCATGTCTGGGAGCCCCATCCCTGACAAAGTCTCCACTCTGCTCCTCTAAGATGGCCAGGAAACCCCAGGTTAGCTCCTCTCTCAAACTCAGAAGCCCCCAGACTCAGTTCTCAAGGATGAAACCAACATCTATAGATGTCCAAGAAGCCAGGTGACCTCCAAATGACCCTGGAGCCTTTGGAGCCAGTGGCACTCTTCCTTCCTTGCTTGTACTCCAGGGCCGCGGTGCTCAATCGTCCTGGCGCTGTGACCCTTCAGTACAGCTCCTCAGGTTTTGGTGACTCCCCCTCCCCAACCATAGAAAAAATTATCTTGTTGCTACTCCATAACTGTAATTTTGCTGCTGTTAATCATCGTAACGTATCAGATATTTATCTGACACGCAGGATGTCTGCTATGTGACCCCTGTGAAAGGGTTGTCCGACCCCCCAAATGGCTTGGCTACCCACAGGTTGAGAACCGCTGATCAGAGCCTGAGCCGTACTCTAGCCCTGGCGCGTGGGCGTGGCCATCACCACTGAGACACCTGCACCGATAAGTGCTTTAATGAACTTCGGAATTACATAAGCTATTTACAAGCCTTGAGATTTTTTTTTTTCCCCAGCACTCAGCCGGACACACTTCGGAAGGGAATTGCATGAGAGGGCTGACTCTTACCTCTTCGTAAAACTTCACCTGTGGGACCACTTCATCCAGTTCACTCAGACAGAAGTCCTTAAACAGCAGGAAGCCTAAAGAAGAGAGAGGGAGGGAAGACGTCAGGCTGGCAACCAGGAAGTTTTATCCCAGAGGGCTGCTTCTTCCAAATACTGTGTCTATAACTCAGCATCGTCCTTCCCTACTTTAGAAAAGAAAAAAAAAAAAAAAAAAAAAAGAGGACAAGGAGTCCCTGGAGAGACAGATCCCACGTGACTGTACCACATCCATACCTGGCTTGGCATCTCTGCTCTGCTCATGGCCCCTCCCACTGTGTAAATAAACATTGTCACCACCACCTGAGGCCCCAGGTCACTACAGCAAGCCAAAGAGAGCAGAGATACGGAGCACAGAGGGTTCCTGTGACCGCCACGGGATACCTGTAGAGACAGGACTGAACACCTGAAGCTGGTGGAGCTTAGATGGCCCTTCTAGTCCCTTCCTTTGAGCCTCACTCACTACCTCACACCCCAGCAAACACACAGCCCACAACAAGCTACGCGTTCTCAAGGAATTCTTTGCTCAGGACACCAGGACTGCTTGTAGCAAGCCATTATCTCATGCCTGGGACACCTCCAACTTCCTGCCCCACGCACAAACAATTCCAAGACTCTATCTATCCCCTCCAAAGTTTCCATGAGAGCCACCTTTGCTCTGAGGTCTGCCCTGGATGACACACAGCACCGTGGTAGAACCCATAAGGGGGGGTGTATGTCCCTGTCTGTGCATCATTGCTCAAATATGAGCATGCAGGTGAGTATGTGCACGTGGGCAGGCCAGGTGTCAATTTCAGGTGTCTCCTGGTGCAGGCCAGGTGTCAATATCAGGTGTCTCCTGGCATGCTCTGGAATCTGCCTGCCTCTGCACCCCAGTGCTGGAGTTAGAGGTGAGCGTACACATACCTGATGTTTCAGACGCGTGCTGGGCATCCAAACTGAGCCTGAACCTCAAGCTTGCACAGCAGGCTTATCTGACTCACGTGCACGGAGCACTTCCCAGCCCAGGAAACAGTAGCCCTTTCCACAAGCTTCCCCAGCCGGCCTCCAGGGAGACACCCGCCACTCTAAGTTTCTGAGCCTGTAAGTCTCTTTTCCTTCACGAGCACAGCACCAAACAAAAGCCTCACAGTCAAGCCTGAGCTAGCCAATCACACTGACGGGTAGAGACTCAGAGAATTCCAGCAAGCCCAGGGCCATGAAGGTGCTCAGCCAGTAAAGGTGCCTGCCTGCCCAGCCGGAAGAAGACATCTGAACCCCCTGTCCCCCCCCCCCCCCCCCACCCCACCCCTGTCACCCAGAGCTGGCGTTAGAGGTGGATGTGAGCTGTCAGCTCTGGGGTCTGAATGCCTTGGCCTCTAAAAAAGCAGTGAGCACTCTTAACCACCGAGCCAGCTCCCAGGTGAAACTCTTTTTAAGCCAATTTTTAAAATAGAAACTCCCCAATAAAAGAGTAGGTAAACTGTCTGGGCATGAAGGTGGAACACTTTGGGTACAGACACACAGAAGGGTCTTAATGTGCCTGCCATTCTCTCAATGTACATTAGGCACTCTGCGACTCCCTGACTCAGGCACCAGGATGCCCAGGTTACAAAGACCATGCTCAGCGTGAGCCTCCCCCATTGCTGGGGAGGGCTGGCGATGCTACTGCTTCTCCCACCTCTTAATCCACAGGCACAGGAGGGACTCTGCGACTGAGGAGCAAATGCCCACGGATGGGGGCTCATGGACTGTGCCCACCTGAATTCCAGCACCCAAGAGGCTGAGGCAGGAAGACTGCTAAAACACTAGACCAGCCTGGGCTACATAGTAAACTCTAGGCTAGCCTGGGATACAGTGTGAGGCCATGTCTTAAATAAAACAAAAAAATAACAAAATGGCAGAGGGAGGTAAAATTTAAAAAAAAAAAATTTAAGGTTATATAATTTCCAGGAGGAGATATTTTATTATGCTGTAGGAATGGCCAAACCTTGCCTCTAACAATTAAAAATTTTATGTTATCCAATAATAGAAACAAATGCTATTGGTGTGGCTTTCCAAAATGCACCCCCCCTTTCATATTTAGCAAATTTCCCAACCACTTGAGATTTTTGAGTTTGGCACTAAAGAAAAAAACTTTTGTGCTTCATTGCCCTTGAGCAGCACAAAGGGTGGAAATGCTAATATAATTCACCTGGTGTGTATTCCTACGGCCCCGGGCAATTAGCCTGATGCTGGGAGGGGAAGGCACTTTTCTATGCCAGTGTTGTGAACGGGTAGTGGGAGTTGCCCTGAAACACTGAAATGTGTACTGAGCCTGCTTCACTCAGGTGAATGAGCCCAACATGTGCTAAGCCTGTTTCACTCAGGTGAACAAGCCCAACGTGTACTGAGCCTGCTTCACTCAGGTGAACGAGCTCAATGTGTACTGAGCCTGCTTCACTCAGGTGAACGAGCCCAACGTGTACTGAGCCTGTTTCACTCAGGTGAACAAGCCCAACGTGTATTGAGCCTGCTTCACTCAAGTGAACGAGCCCAATGTGTACTGAGCCTGCTTCACTCAGGTGAACAAGCCCAACGTGTACTGAGCCTGCTTCACTCAGGTGAACGAGCCCAACGTGTACTGAGCCTGCTTCACTCAGGTGAACGAGC
The DNA here is from genome assembly GCF_903995435.1 of Acomys russatus. Taxonomy (NCBI): domain Eukaryota; kingdom Metazoa; phylum Chordata; class Mammalia; order Rodentia; family Muridae; genus Acomys; species Acomys russatus. Next base: position 63,121,325 of record NC_067155.1, on the reverse strand, counting down.
CCAACGTGTACTGAGCCTGCTTCACTCAGGTGAACGAGCCCAACGTGTACTGAGCCTGCTTCACTCAGGTGAACGAGCCCAACGTGTACTGAGCCTGCTTCACTCAGTGAACGAGCCCAACGTGTACTGAGCCTGCTTCACTCAGGTGAACGAGCCCAACGTGTACTGAGCCTGCTTCACTCAGGTGAACGAGCCCAATGTGTACTGAGCCTGCTTCACTCAGGTGAACGAGCCCAACGTGTACTGAGCCTGCTTCACTCAGGTGAACGAGCTCAATGTGTACTGAGCCTGCTTCACTCAGGTGAATGAGCTCACAAAACCCACCTTGTGTTCCTCCAGCATTTGTATGTATTTCAAGTTTAAAAGGAAAAAAAAAAAAGATGCTGACTTTGGGCAGGTGAGATAACACAGGGGGTGAAGGAGTGTGTCACCAGGCTGACAACCTGGCTTTGGTCCCCAGGCCCCACGTGGTAGAAGGAGGGAAGTCATGCCCACAAGTTGTCCTCTGACCTCCACAGATGCACGCACACACATGTGCAAGCTCGCACACTCACATACCCATACACATGCATGCACACACACTCACATGCACACATGCACACAAGCACACACACATCCAAAGTGCAATTTTAAAAAGAAAAGGGTCTTGTATCAATTTCCAGACACTCTTCAGCTGTAAGACTGCATTTTTTTCCTAAATACAACAAACTTAACTGAACAACCACATTTCGGGATGAGGGCTTAGAAACGCACACCTAGGAGTCAGGGTGTAAAATCCAGAGGACAGTGAAACAGAAGCACACCAGCTGTGGGAGACACCGCAAGCTAGGAGCACCCAGACAGGAGATGCCGGGAACGCAGAGGCCCAAGAATAAAAATAAAAGTATCCAAAGGGCAGACGGTGAACACTCGCCATAATCAAGCTGTGCAGAGTAACAAGGAGCCCTGGCAATAAAATCGTCAGTGCTGCATTTTCTCACAGAGCCTCAAAGGTTAGCCAAGACGCTTCAGATTCAACGGGGGAAATGTATGGCCTTGCTTGAAATAGCAGTGTCTGTCTAGAAACGAGCTGCAACGCGGCAGAAACGCTCCACTGTGATGTGATGAGGCCAGCTAACGCAATGGCTTCAAACTTCGGCACCACGAGGAAACACAACAGCGGTGCAGCTCATAACACCAAAGCATGCAACGTCAGCAACAAGTTCCGTCAGATATATGTATGACTCCTAGGATGAAAGTGAATAAAATAAAAATATAGGTAAGCAAAGAGAAACGCCATGTTTGTGGGCAGCAAGAATTAAGTCAGCTGTTGGCTCAGTATGACCCCAGATGGGGGCTCAGCAGGAAAATTTTAAGAAGTCAATCAACAAACCCTAACATTTACGTGAAGAGGTAGAGGCTGGGGCCATCTGGGAGCCATTCAAGCCCAGCCTTCCACACAGTGTGCAGAGGGCTGAACAGGGACCAACAGTGCACGGACGCAGCCACGGGCTTTTAAATCCACATACTTCAGTAGAGAGAGGCGGCTTGCCTTTCCAGGAACTCCTGGTGGAAAGCTGAGCCTCCGTGCGACGGCGACAGCTGCTCGGCCTGAACAACAGGGACCACAGAAGGAGTCCGATTCTTCAGAGGACCAACGCCCCATTAGGAGACCGACGGAGAGGGCTTTGTGACTTTAGCAAGGGCACTGCTGACAGCCTACCCACCCGTAGAAGAAAAACATGGCAAAGGGCACTTCGGTGCACATCACAGCTTGGGCTTTAAAAGAAAAAAAAAAGTGCAAGAGAAGCCACGTATTTAGAGAAAAGCCGCCCGCGAGCCATGTGTCTGGAAAAGCCTTGTACATGGACTCGCCAAAGAGCTCTGAAGACTGGACTGTAAACACGTCTCAATTACAAAAACAAAAACAAAAAACAAAAAACAAAAAACAAAAAAAAACCACCGTACATGAGTGAAAGAGCCTTAGAGCTTCACCCTAAGCATGTACGCTGGATCACGAAGCCTCGTCCAGCATCGTCAGCCATCAGAGTGAGCGGTCAGACTCTTCGTGTGTCCGGGGTACGAGACAATAAAGGGAGCCTTGAGCAGGAAGCAGAGGAGCAAATTCGTGCATACGTAAAGGCACACACGTTACCAAAACAGATACCGCACAGCGTTGCCCGGCTGCTCCGGGCTGAGTCTGACCAACCCACGTTGCCAGTCCTCACCTGTCCCTGTCAGCCCCTCCCAGTCCTAACAGAAGCCAAAAACTATAATAAAGCGAGCACCCAGCACCTCTACTGTGCTTCCAGATCCCTTAAGTTTTAAAAGTGTCAGTCACATTTATTTACCCACTATTTGTGTAGTGTAGTATATATGTGTGTGGGCATGCTTTTGTGTGTGTGTGTGTGTGTGTGTGTGTGTGTGTGTGTGTGTGTGTGGGCACGCACGCGCGTGTTCATCCACAGGTCAACTTGTAGAAGTCTATTCTCTCATTCTAGGAGGGAGGCACTGAGGATATGACGCAGACCATCAGGTTTGGTGGCAAGCTCTTTTACCCCGCTGGCCCATCTCGCCAGCCCCCTTGGTAAACTTTTTAAATCAGCACAGAATTGAGCCTGGCAGTCAGAGCCTTTGGATGCTGGCTTACACCTTCACAGAAAAAAGGCATAGTAGGTGCACTGCTGTTTCAGAATCAGGAGAGTGTGTTGAACTCAGGGTGGCCATGCCACCCCGATTGAAATCCAGGCCCTGGCCATTCCCAGGAAACCCAACTCAGTCCTAGGGGAGTCCGGTGGGATCATTTATGAAATACCGTGACTCTTGTGAACAAGAGGGCAGATGGCCGTGTGTGCAGCCTAAGGAAAATCCATGGGATGCTCTTTGCTGGGAAACGAAACAAAGGAACTAAAACAGGATAAAAACTCTAGAACACGCTGGGCATGGTGGCTCACGCCTTTAATCCCAGCACTCGGGAGGCAGAGGCAGGCGGATCGCTGTGAGTTCGAGGCCAGCCTGGTCTACAAAGTGAGTCTAGGGCAGCCAAGGCTACACAGGGAAACCCTGTCTCAAAAAACCAAAACCAACCAAACAAACAAAAACAAAAATTCTAGAACACAGAAGCAGGGGAACAGCACCCAACCCTGCCAATAACTGGACCCCTTCCAGCTTTATAAAGTGATCTCGTCACACGCTGGACGGGCAGGGAAAGTCTCCAGCCGTAGAGCAGGGCAGGCCCCCTCCAGGTTACAGCCATCTCTTTACTGGTTTCAGCCCCAGGTTCCTTGTCTTAGGGCCTCTGATGCTGTGAGAAACACTGTGACTTCATCTTGCTGTGCCACAGCACAGCCCATCACTGAAGGAAGTCAGGACAGGAACCCAAGCAGGGCAGGAACCTGGAGGCAGGAGCTGATGCAGAGGCCGTGGAGGGGTGCTGCTCACTGGCTTGCTCCCCATGGCTTGCTCAGCCTGCTTTTACACGGAACCCAGGACCGCCAGGCCAGGGGTGGAGCCATCAGCAGCGGGCTGGGCCCCCCCCCCATCAATCATTTATCAAGAAGATGCCCTCCAGGTGTGCCCACAGACAACCTGATGGAAGACTTTTCTCAGTTGAGGTTCCCTCCTTCCAAATGACTCTACCTTGTGTCACGCTGACAGAGAATGAACCACGGCAACTCTTCTTCTATAGCACAAACGCTGCTGACTAAACAGATTCCAAACGACTTATGAAAAAAATTAGAAATACCCAAATCAGGCAAATGTTACCCAAAGCCCTGCGTAGAAACATTCACCCACACTGGTTCTGGGGATGTCAGGCAGGAGGGCGGCACAGACCACGTAGTCAGCCCAGCATGTCCAGACTCAACAAGAGATAGCCAGGAGCAGCCAACAGGTAAGGTGTGCCCGCTTAGTGCTCCATGCGGACTCTGAGTCCTGTGGGAACATCTTCCTAGGGGCACTAGGTTTCACACAAGATTCCTGGCAATGAAAGATAAAAGGTAATCCTACATTTCACCCTGTGTGCTCGGAGCGATCACGCCAGAATGACCCCTCTCTCCCTCAAGTGCTTTTGTCAGAGCATTGTGTCACAGCCGCAGGGAAAGGAACTAAGACACGGGCTGTCCTTCAGACTCCCACTCCCGAGTGCAGGGACTGTGGCACAGGGTTGGGAATCTTTACTTCTGCTACCTGAGTGGCCCTCACAGCAGCCTGGCAGACTGTCCCATGGGGGCACCGTGACAGAGGTGACTGTCGTGTGAGCTCTGGAGCAGTGTGGACAGTGCACGAGGTCCCTCTCGGCTCCTTCCCACATTCCTGGGGTGATGGGGAGATTTCTTGTGTTTCCTTGCCCACACGGCACAGCATTTGGCACTGACAGCTAGGACCATGTTCAGGGGTCGCCTCACCTCGTTGGGTAAGTAGCCCCCATTTGCTTCTGTTTGCCAGGCCAGATTCATATGAGTACATGGTTTCACCTTTCTTTTCCTGTGTGTCCCCTGGCCAGGGCTGGCTGGAATCAGCACTATGGGGAAATTAGTGTGGCTGTGAACAGCCATGGAGGGCTCAGGAGAAAGTGCCAGCTGGGCCTGGAGGTGTGTGCACAAGCCACAGGAAGAGTCGCGAGGGCTCTGAAGCAGGGCCTGTAAACTGAGATGAGCCCGCAACTTGAGCTCAGGGCAAAGCCCCTGCAGGGAAGCAGAGGGTGGAAGGGATGACCCACTACACCACAGGGTCCCCGATGTGCCCTTAGAGCCGCTGCATCCAGCAGCCCGGGGACCCATTTGCAAGAAACCCACATTCGGTATTTATCAGCTGGACAGCATCGTGTTTGCTGGAAGCTTCCAACTGCCAAAAGGCCTGCGGGGAACCATTTCAATAAAGTGGGCAATTGTTTTATAAGATATGAAAACTCAGCTTGCAAGTCGAGGGCTGAAGGTATTCGAGGCAAGACATCTCATGAACACTCAGCCCTGAGCTAAGCTAAAGGTCCACACTGGGAATTCAATTCCTTCACCAACAGTCCCAAGGAGCAACACACACACACACACACACACACACACACACACACACACAGAGTGAATGCCAAAAGTGCCAATGGATGCTCAGAGAAGAAGGGCTGCAGGCAGTTCTATGAAGTAGTTGGCATTGGAAAAAACCCAGGTTCCCAGTCCTGAGATATCCAAGGGCCTATCCTCCCCCCATCCTCCCACCATCCTCCCCCCATCCTCCCACCATCCTCCCATCCTCCCCCCATCCTCCCACCATCCTCCCATCCTCCCACCATTCTCACATCCTCTCACCATCCTCCCCCTCCTCCCATCCTCCTGTCATCGTATGCTCCCACCATCCTCCCGTCTGTAGTGGATGTAAACATGATTTTGTTTTGATCCTAAGTATGGAATGGGGAACGGACATGTGAGAGAACAGGTGATGTTTATCCACTAGAAGATGAACCACCTCATGCTGGGGCTTGGTTTTTGCCAGCTGAAACACATCTTAGTACAGACTCCGAGAGATTATATATGAGGCCAAAACAGGAGGCGGGGCTTGTTGGGTCTTGGTATTGTTTGGCTGTCCATCACTCCACCTTGAGATGCTCCCAGAGAGAACCGCTCCAGAGAGTGCTTTGGGGCTCCGGGTTCCAGCAGCAACTTTGGTGGAATTGCTGGTCTGCTGAAATCCTGCCGACTACGCAAGGGGAATCGCTCCCAGGAACTGAGCCCAAAAAGGTCTACTTCTCCTGTTCCCATTAACCTCTTTTCTCTCCTATCTAGGGTAGGTGGGTTGGAAGGGAGGTGTAAGAATTAAAGAACCTCAAAGTAGGTTTGGAAAAGTTTGAAGCTTAAACCCATCATCTTCCCATCTTCCCATCCTCCCACCGTCCTCTCATCCTCCTCCCACCATCCTCTCATCCTCCTCCTCCCACCATCCTCTCATCCTCCCCCCACCATCCTCTCATCCTCCTCCCACCGTCCTCTCATCCTCCTCCCACCATCCTCTCATCCTCTCATCCTCCTCCCACCATCATCCCACCATCCTCTCATCCTCCTCCCACCATCCTCTCATCCTCCTCCCACCATCATCCCACCATCCTCTCATCCTCCTCCCACCATCATCCCACCATCCTCTCATCCTCCTCCCACCGTCCTCCCACCTCCTCTCATCCTCCTCCCACCATCCTCCCACCATCCTCTCATCCTCCTCCCACCATCCTCCCACCATCCTCTCATCCTCCTCCCACCATCATCCCACCATCCTCTCATCCTCCTCCCACCGTCCTCCCACCATCCTCTCATCCTCCTCCCACCGTCCTCCCACCTCCTCTTATCCTCCTCCCACCGTCCTCCCACCATCCTCCCATTATTGCCCCATCTTTCCATCCCCTCGTCATTCCTGATGTGAAAACGCTGTGAAAGATGACAGTTCTTCAGTAAGTAGTGTTTGGGGAACAAGGACCAGGAAAAGTTGGCAGCATTCAGCACAAATGTGATTTGCTTAGCTGTGTCCTCAGTCCGCATCTTCCGGAGCCCCATGAGTGTAGAAGCTGCCATCGTGGACAGCAACTGTCTTTAAACACAGAAATAAGATTGTGAGCAGAGCTCTGCTGAGGGTGGAGGTGGAAGTCACTTCTCAGGAGTCCGGAGAAAGGAAGAGAATACAGAGGGAGCAGACGGGAACAGTGACATCAGAGAGAACAAAATGGCTGAGGCTGTTTTGCTGGCCCAATTGCAGAGTCCAGCATATCTCTGCCCTGGTCAGAGGCACAGCATGATTACGTGGTATGGTGCACCTGGACGGTCGAGAAGGGAATAAAAGTAAGGTAAAAGTAGGACCACCAGTTAGAGAGGTCCTGGGACATCTTGGAGAGGGGGTAATGGTGTAGGCTACAGTGATAGCATGCAGAAGGGTGATGGCAGGCAGGGTGACAGGACAGATGCGTCCATCACCAGACAGACTGTGGGGTCCTGGGTGGTGGCTGGAGGACGGCAGAGTCATCAACACTCATAGAAGGAGTGCAAAGAGCCAGAGGTGTGAGTGCATGTGGGCACATGCACCCGTGTGTGTGCACTATGCTGAACACACGTGTGTGAGCTATATGTACAGGTCACTCGCTAGTGCTGTGCCTGGGAGTGTGTTGTGTGAGCTGAGCATGTGTGTACACTCTTGACTGCACATGTATGTGCCTACATGGACCAAGTGCGTGTCTGTGTACCCTGTGTGTGCTGGGTGTGCGTGTGGTGGGTTCACACAGGGCTCCATACATTGGAGGAAAGCACGCTACCAAGTGAGCTTCGGCCTCGGCTCCTATGTGATATTTCCTGGTTTGGCTGCATATGGAGATGGGGCAGGGGCCATGGTGCCTGAGGTTAGCTCAGTGGCAGCAGGGGCAGCATGACTCTCTAGGGGGTGAGCCACAGAGGAGGCTGGCAGTGGGGGCTGAGGACGAGGCTGTAGCCTGAGCTCAAGCAGTGCTGGTCACAGGGAAATCTACCTTTTAAAACAATGCAGGTGGCTTTGCCAGCCTGTGAGTCATGGGTCAAAGGCCAGGGACCCAGGGTTGTTCACGCGTTGCTATGGTCCCAGGGATGAGGAGGCACCAGTGTAGCAGATGCCTGACGCACTAAACCAGACCTTCCCTCAACCTTCCTCCGGGCAGTGACGATCACGGCTGTTCCGAGGGCTTGCGTGATGGCTCGAGGAGAAGACAACCACCTTTTCCTGTCAGATGGATATGGCCTTCTGTAGGCTTTCACCTCAGACCTCTGCTCTGTCCCCAGTTCCCAGGGCTACAGAGGCCGTGGGGGTGAGGGCAGGTAGCAGTCCCATATCTGACCCCAGGCTGACAGAGGGACTGCCAAGACCCCCTTTGCCAGCTTGTAAACAGTGGCTCTTTTTCCTCCTCAGTGTAGTCCTCTGTGTAACAACTTTGTCTGAAATGAGAACTGAGGACTGTGTGACTGTAACCAGCCCAGGTTCCCCCGGGGCTCTCCTGCCTGCTACCCTGTAGCCCTTTCCACTGAAAATCCACTTAGAAACACTTAGCTGAGTGTGCAGTCCTGCCATCAGAAAGCTCAAAGAGATTTTTTTAACGCTCCCTTCCCTCAGGGAAGCCCCACAGGGCCAGCATCATGGATGCCATGTATGCCGGATCAAAGCGGGGACCCTAGTCTTTCCTCTCCTGAAGCAGAAGGTGACTCTGAGATAGAGGGCACTGTGCCCATGGCATGGGGAAGGGACCTGTCAGGAGAGGGCCGGTCCAGGGAGAGTGGGGACGCAAGCAAGGGCGGTCATAGGTACAGATGCCACCCTGGGGTCACATGCAGACTGCTCCGTTGCCTCCAGACAGAAGCTATAAACGCAGATTCGACACGTCTATTTTGCTTTAAGGCACAAGGCATCACAGTCATTGTATGAGCCACAAAACAGATGGGTAGCTTTGCCTATTAAGACTGACAGCCATGAATTCCAAACTGTTTTGTTTGCAGACAGTGTCTTGTGGAGCCCAAGCTAGCCTCCAGTTCGTTACGTAGCCAAGGCTGTCCTTCAACTTCTGCCCTCCCTCCTCCCAAGTGCTGGGTTCACACTGAGATTGCAGGTGTGCAACACCACACCCGGTTTGTGTGGGGGGCCGAGCCCAGGGCTTCCTGCTTTAGAGGCAAGTTCCTCACCCACTGAGCCACATGGCAGGCCCCCAGGATATCTTGGTTGCTGGTATCTATACTTTTCAACATCCCGGTGGTTCTGTGCGGCCATCACACTTCCTAGAGTACGACCCAGGATGAATCTGTCTCCACAGGGATGCTTCAGCAATGCTCTTGTTTTCAAAACGCTGTTATGAGATGTGGCCCCGGTTTTGCACACGTTTGTTCTTTTTTAAATCAAGAAATGCTCGCTGTTGTTCTCACAGCTTAATTCTTATCCCTGGGCTCCGAGAATCAAGTGCAATTTATCTATTCTTTCTAGATAAATGTTATTTTAAGTTATGCTAAGACAATGGAGAGGAACATTAAAAGTAATTAAGAATTATGGGAAAATAAAAACAAAAAAGACACAAAATTAGGAGGAAAGGAGTAAAACTGATTATTCAGACAGGATTTAGACTAGCCTCCACATGCACTTACATACATACCACAAATGTACCACAGATGCATCAGCACACACCCCCATATACACACAAACACACAGGAGAACAAACAGGCATACACAGGTCCACATACACACAGGACCACACACACATTCACAGGTCCACACACACACAGAGACGCACAGGTACATACACAGAGGAGCACACACACAAGTGCATACACACATACACACAGGTATACACACATGCACACATGTAGGTACATACACACATATAGACACACACAGGTACACACATATAGACACACACAGGTACACACATATAGACACACACAGGTACACACATATACACGCATACAGGTTCATACGTATAGCCACACACAGGTACACACACAGAAGCACACACAAGTGCACACACACAGGAGCACACACACAAGTGCAAATACACACATGCACACATATGCACACACATGTACATATACACATATAAACACACGCAGGTACACACACAAGTGCATACACATATACACATAGGTCTACACACATACACACAGGAGCACACACAGGACACAGGACACACACAGGAGCACACGCACACACAAATGCATACACATACATACACACACATGTCCACACACAGGCACACCATAAACCCAGAAGAAATGACCAATTTATACAAACACCCTCAATGTCATTAACTGTGAGGAAAAGAGAAGTAAAGCCCACAGTGAGAAGGTTGCTACTCAACAGACAGAGAGCAGCCAGGGGCAGACATGTGCAACAGTGCAGCCCACGTGCAACAGTGCAACCAACAGAGCAGCCCGGGGCAGACACGTGCAACAGTGCAGCCAACAGAGCAGCCAGAGGCAGGCACATGCAACAGTGCAGCCAACAGAGCAGCCAGAGGCAGGCACGTGCAACAGTGCAGCCAACAGAGCAGCCAGAGGCAGGCACATGCAACAGTGCAGCCAACAGAGCAGCCAGGGGCAGGCACGTGCAACAGTGCAGCCAACAGAGCAGCCAGGGGCAGGCACGTGCAACAGTGCAGCCAGGAGCAGGCATATGCAACAGTGCAGCTGCTATCGAAGGGAACCGGATGCTTTCTTCAAAAGTGTAATGTGAATTTACCACATAACCCGGGGACTCCACTCTTGTGTACCTCTAAGGAGAACGAATGGCTGCACACACACAAGGTTGGGGGGAGGCAGAGATGGAGGCAGAGAAAGAGACACACACAGAGACCACAGGGTCCATGCAGGGCAATTCTCCCTCTATGCGAAACATCCAGGAAGTCCACAGCTCAGACACAAAAAGCACGCCTGACGGTTCTGGAGGCAGCTCCAGAACCAATACCAATGCTCCTTACCTGTAGGGGGGCGGGGGGGCTGTCTTCCCTCCTGGTTGTGGTGTTGTTACACTCTGACTTCAGACAGATACCCACACACATACTCACACACATTCACATACACACACACAGATACACTCACATTCACACACACTCACACACAGACACACACACACAGACACTCATTCACACACTCACAGACACACACACACTCATACACAGACACACACTCACACACACATTCACACACTCACAGACACACACACACACACACACACACCATGACCTTAAAGCTTAAACCATCTGATCCCAAATAGCTCATTCCCATGATGCATTACAGGGAAGATACGCGAGTGTGAACTGAACCATGCGGTTCTTTCAGTCCCCTCTTCAGCGCTACACTGTGTAAGGACAGCACGCAGAGGTCACTGTGGCATCACCACATACCGCCGCTGCCACCACCGCTGCCGCCATGACAGTACCAGATGAAAAGGACAGGACTCACCAATTTTCTGATTGAAAATCTTGTCAAAGGTTATTTCGTTTCTCTCTGCAAGATATCTCTGCATCACACTCCGGATACTGCAAGAGAAGAGTGGCTGTTAGGGCGTGGGTGTGCAGAGCCCTGCACGTGCTCCAGTGTTTGCACACTCAGCCCCAGCTGGTGGCACTGGGGGAGGCTGGGGACACTCCGGAGATGGGATCTAGCTGGAGGGAGAGGGTTGCCGAGAGCCTCACTTACTGCCTGACTGCAGGCTGTATGAGGTTGGCCCAGATGTGAGTCAGTAGCATTGGGCTCTGGCGGCCACAGCAACAAACCTCTCCTGCCACCACGTCTTCATGCCATGACACACTGTACCCCTGTCTTAGGTGGGTTACCATTGCTGTGATAAACACCACGACCAAAAGCAAGTTGGGGAGGAAGGATTAAACAAACCCAAATAGGCTTAGGCTTCCACATCAGAGGGAGTCAGGACAGGAACTCAAGCAGGGCAGGAGCCTGGAGACAGGAGCTGATGCAGAGGCCGTGGAGGAGTGCTGCTCACTGGCTTGCTCAGCCTGCTTTCTTATAGAACTGAGGACCACCAGCCCAGGAGTGGACCCACCCACAATGGCTGGGCCATCCCCTGTCAATCATAGCTGAATCTTAGGGAGGCATCTTCTCAGCAGAGTTTTCCTCCTGGCTTGTGTCAAGTTAACATAAAACTAGACATCACAATCCCTCAAACTATAAATCGACATAAGCCTCCCCTTCCTCCGTAAAGCACTTAGTCACACAGACCCAAAAGAGTAGCCAAAGTAGAGAGGAGTCGTCGCTGGGGACGAAGGTCATGCTATGGCTACCTGACTATGCTGCCTGATGAACCAGTTTGCAGAAGAACTTAGGAGAGTGTGGACCTAGAGGTGGGAGAAGCCCGAAGACGCTATTATTATCAGAACTTAATAAGCCATTCATTCCAGCAGACATCCAGAAGGCCCAAAGCACGCACCCAGCAGAGGCCACGCCCAGTGGCTGCCTTGGGGGCTGGGCGAATGACCATTCACATTGCATTCCGGCAAACGGGTGCTGCGTCCCCCAAACTCAAGTGAGGCTGAACTAGGATGGGAAAAGATCTCAGGGTGGCACAGCATTCAGGCTGGGGCGTGGAGATCGCTCCCTCGTCCTCCCAGCTTACAGACAGCAGAAAGATCAAAGCGTGACAGATGAGCAGCTTGTCAAGACATGGAGCAGGGCTGTGAGTAAAGCAAGCTGTGGTTAAAGGTGCGCTGGGGCAGCGGGAAGGAGCAGGATCACCAGAAGCCCAGGGATGAAATACGACCCTGTTAAAACCCTCTGAGAGGGGAGTCGTTGAACAAAGAACGCCCCCCACCTTCCCACATCCACACCCACCCCCCCCCCCACTCCCAACCCGGACATCGAAGGAGAGTAGTTTCTCTTTTTCAGTCACAGAGGTCAGCTGTGGTCCACAGGGCTAGGAGTGGGAGGGGGTGGGAGAGGGTCCACAGCCTCATACATGCACACATATTCCCCAAACAGCTCCATGCCTGCACACATACCCACACAGTTTCACAAACACACACACACACACACACACACACACACACCCCACACACACAGCCCTATGCATGCACGTACATACTCCCCACACAGCCCCATTCAATCACACATACCCCAAATAGCCCCGGATATGTACATAAAAGCCAATGATACCCCACAGAGAACTATACACACACACACACACACACACACACACACCATGTGCATACCCCCACACAGAACCCTACACACACACACACACACACACACACACACCATGTGCATACCCCCACACAGTACCCTACACCCCCACACAGTACCCTACACACACACACACACACACACACCATGTGCATACCCCCACACAGTACCCTACACACACACACACACACACACACACACACACACACAATCATGTGCATACCCCCGTACAGCCCCGGGCATGCACATACAGAAAATCCTGCTTATCAGTCTCTCCCTAAAGCAAAACCAGAAGACTCCCAGGCACAGGATTAGTGTGTTCTGAAGTCCTTTCCATCCACCACCAATTCAAAAAGTGATGAAAAGCGAAGAGTCCTAGTTACAATCAAATTAAAAACCTGAAATGCCTTGAAATTAAAACCTTCCAAGTTGCAAACAAGACATTTATGGGGGAAACTATAAATCACATAGATAGAAACCAAGGAGTGGGGAGACGCACTGCGTCTCTGAACAGAAATCCTGAACACTGGGAACATCTGAAGATCTGCCAAATTCCATTACAAAGTCAATCTGAGCCCATCAGGACCCCTCGGGGACTTTCACAGGAAACAAGAAACAACTTATATGGAACAGCACAGAATGGAGGGCAGCCAGCACGCTTCTGTCAGGAGGAGGAGTAAGATGCTGGAGCTGGTTACAAAAGGCGCACAGTCAGGACACAACAACGCGCTGGAGCTGGTTACAAAAGGCGCACAGTCAGGACACAACAACGCGCTGGAGCTGGTTACAAAAGGCGCACAGTCAGGACACAACAACGCGCTGGAGCTGGTTACAAAAGGCGCACAGTCAGGACACAACAACGCGCTGGAGCTGGTTACAAAAGACGCACAGTCAGGACACAACAACGCGCTGGAGCTGGTTACAAAAGGCGCACAGTCAGGACACAACAATGCGCTGGAGCTGGTTACAAAAGGCGCACAGCCAGGACACAACAACGCGCTGGAGCAGAAGGCAGCAGCAGAGCTCAGAAAGAGGCAATGATCAGGGTGTAAAGTGAACATATGCATTAAAAAGATAAAGATGAAACGGGGACAGAGACTGAAAGTGGAGACACTCGCACTCTTCAGGATGTGTGCCCCGGAGCCCTGAATCAAATGGAGTGAAATCCTGTTCACCAGCCGCCGGCAGTGAGTGTACAAGCTATTTCTGTACTTTGCACTTAGCGTGTGTCAGTACACACAGTGCAAGCATGGAGGCCGGAGGACAACCTCTGGGGTTCGATTCCCTTCTACCTTGTGGGCTTGTCGGCACTTTACCCACTGAGCTCCTTGCTGGGCCAGAATTACTTTGTGGAAAAAAAAAAAAAAAAAGCTTTAAAAGGCACATTTCTGATATATAATATTTGATACATAAGTTGCTATTGAAATTCCTATCTTGCTGGGACTGTTAGGTGAGCCTTGGACAGGCACACACACCATGTAACTCCTTGCTGGGACTGTTAGGTGAGCCTTGGACAGGCACACACACCATGTAACTCCTTGTCCTACCAAGAGAACCCAGCGTTTTCATTCAGCCCCAGAAAGTGGAAAGGCCTCCCCAGATTCTGGAGTCCGGGCACCTAGGGGCCCTCCACACAGGTCACATGCCGCACGTGGGTCAAGACTGGGGCCTGCATCCATCGGCCTGCATCCATGGCTGTCTGCTGTGCTCGCTTTTTCCCTCAGCCCAGGGGCTGCTCCCACACTCCACACTGTGAGTCTGTGGTCTTACCCCAGCGTCTGCCGCTGCAGGAATAGCACGTGGTTTGCTGACCTCTTCCCCTTGGTGGTGGACATTTGTGTCGTCACCAATTTGGGACTGTTATGAATAAAGATACTCTAAATATCCATGTCCAAGGCATTGTAAGGACACGGTTGTCATCTCCTATGGAGAAATATTGATGTGGGAAGGGAGCTGGTAAATTCTGTCATCCATCAAGGAGCTGCACAGTCCCGTGAGCTCCGATAGCCCCACACTCCCACTGACAATGTGCGATGTTCCGAGCTGCCCCTCCACCTTGCCAACACTTAGGTTAGTCTCTCCAACGTTTAGCCACCTTGCCGTGTGTGGAAGATCTTGTTTCGGTTTGTGTTTTAACTCTTCTCTCGTGAGCAAGGATATTCAGCACGTCCATACGTGCTGACTGGAGGGCTGGAGAGATGGCTCAGAGGTTAAGAACACTGGCTGCTCTTCCGGAGGTCCTGAGTTCAATTCCCAGCAACCACATGGTGGCTTACAACCATCTCTAATGTCATCTGATGCCCTCTTCTGGCATGCAGGCATACACGCAGGCAAAGCACTGCTGACTGGAATCAATACATCAGCTTTTCTGAGGAGTCTCCTACCTTTTCACTGGGCTATTTGTTGACTGGCTGTTGAATGAAAGACTCCTTTGCGTAACCTGGAAGAAAATGCAGCCGAGTGTCTCTGTGACTCTATGATTTCCGCCAGATTGGCCCCCAGCATCTCCTCCTCATTCCTCACGGAGGCCTTCTGATACCAACTTAGCTGAAGGCTTCCAATTTATCGATCAGTTCTTTGATGGGCAATCCATGCTTCGCAGTCCCTCACACCTCCAGGGCCATCTGTGATTTCCTTTAGAAGTTCCAGAGGCTTTGGAGCTGGAGAGACGGCTCAGTGGTTAGAACCGGCTGCTCTTGCAAACGCCGCTGAGGGTTCAAGTTCCCAGGACTCACGCAGGTGCCTCACAAACACCCACGACCCCAGGTCCAGGGTATCCGAGGTTCTCTGTTAGACTCTGTGCACCGGCACGTAGCTTAAAATAGCAAAATAATAATTTCAAAAAGAAATGGTTTCTGACTTGTAGCTCCCCTGTCAGCCACAGTGTTCACTTCAGGCTGATCTCTGTGCACAAAAGACGTATCATGCCTAACAGTTCACTATTGTGTGACAAGACCGTTGGCTCTCACTGAGTCATCCCGGAGCCTCTGTGGAGCCTACAGAGCAGGTCTGCTTTTGCCCCGCCCGGCCCCTCACAGAAGCACCATGTGGTCTGGTTTTCCTTGCTCCTTTGCTAGTTACTCCGATGACCTGAATTCTTTCTGAGGTAGCTTGGCAGTTACCGAGTTCCCTCTGGCCATTGACGTAACTGCCTCGCACAGCGACTGACACACCTGCTTTAATTTTTCTCCCCACTCACATGGCTTTTTAATTTCCCTGGATACTTGTTCCTCGCTCTGCAATTTATTTACGTTCGTGTTGCTTATTTCTGAGCTCCTGAGAGATGTCAGGTGCCTGCCAGCTATTGATTCTGGCTTAATTCTTTGGTGTCTGGAAAGCACACGCAGAAACAGTTCTTTGCTTGGCTCCCTGGCATGTAACCCACTTTTGAGTCTTCTGTGGACATGTGAGCAGAACGCGCGCACGTTGCTCTTGGAAGAAGCAAACGCTCACTGGGTCAGGGTGAGCTAAACGGGGGGGCGGGGGGGGGCACTTACGTTTTTCCAGATTTTGGTATCACCGAGTTCCTGTTTTGTTTTTTTTTCCGTAAGTTGCTGGGGCGGGGATGCAGAACTCTCAAACTTTATCCTGACTCTGTCTGTGTCTGCTTTCGATGCTATTTGCATTGTTTTATAGCCCAACCAGTCCCATGAGCAGGGGCTGCTGTGCCTCAGTTAATCAGGGTCCCCATCACTATGAAGCTTTTCCTCTTGACGCCTTGGTTCTTCTGCCTGTTTCATCGAAGGCTGACAGGCCGCTGCAAGTTTCCTTTGACTGGTGTCTGTGTGGGATTCCACTAAATATCTGTTTTGCCTGCCCGGGTGAGTTTCTGGCCCACAGCACACAGTTGGACCTTGCTTCCCTATTCTCTTTTAATTGAATTATGTGGAGAGTTTGCACGGACTCTAACTACAAATGTGGGTCAGTTTAAGTAGATTATCCTGCCATTGAATTCGTGTTTCTCATCAGCTCCTTTTCTTCAAAGCTTTTTGAGCTGGAGTCTCTTAGCTATGGGAATGCAGGTAGGAAGGTTTTTAATTATTTTCCATGTTTTACTTAGTGTGTGTGTGTGTGTGTGTGTGTGTGTGTGTGTGTGTGTGTGTGTGTACATGTACAACACGTGTGCATGCCACAGCATGGGTATAGGGGTCAGAGGACAACCCATCAGAGTCAGTTCTACAACGTGGGCTCCAAGGCTCAAACTCAGGTCACCAGGCTTGGCAGTGAATGTCTTTACCTGCTGAGCCATCTCACCTGCCTGACTTGTGTTTAATAAATACACAGTCTGCCACCTTGACCCCTCCTAAAACACTTTCCCCGTCTGTGCCAAGAGGATCCCTGTGCCTACTGGTGACTTAAGTCTGCTCCCGGCGGAGGCTAGCCATCTATCGGCCACGCATCTTTGTGCCTTGTGGCCCCTAGAAATTCCATGATTCCACATGGAATCATGCAGGGTACAGTCTTCATGTTGGGCTGTTGTCGCACGGGCTGCACGTGCGCCTTTTCCGGTATTGCTGAAGGGAATCTTGGACTGAAAATACCACATGACTCGCTTACTCGTGATTCCAAGAATGCAGGCATGAGTTCCTGTTTCCCACGTGGAGCTAATACCACACATGCACCGTAAAGAGTGTCCGTGTTCTGGCCTCTGTGTGGGCCTGGACAGTAAGTTAACCGGAGCAGACAATAAACATGCTAAGTACCTTATGGGCCACTGGTGGGCCTCCTGTGATAGAACATCTCTTCAGATACTTTGCCCACTCTGAGGGGAGTATTTTATTATTTGGTTTTTCTGTATATTCAAGTTATCATATATTACTATTAGGAGGCTCTATCGACAGTCACCCGGAAGAGGCTTTCACTGAGGGACTGGTCGCTGGAAATGCCTGTGGGGGATCACCTCGCTTGTGCTACCCAGCCTAAATGTGGGCAGCACCATTCCCTGGGCTTGACGTGTGAATGCTACGCAGGAGGAGAAGTCGTGTGTTCTCAGTCATGTAAGCACACAGGATCCGTGTTCTCAGTCGTGTAAGCACACAAGATCCATGTTCTCACCGCTCTTGTCCGTGGACACGGCTGCTCCAACTTCCTGCCACCGTGACTGCTGTGCCATGATAGCTACAAAACCTAGATTTAAGAATTAAAATATCTGATCCCTTCCACTTGGCGAGACTGCTTTGCCAGGCTGCAGGGGAAGAGGACAAGCTCGGCCCTGATGCAATTTGATGAGCTGGGGTGCGTTGGAAGTGGGGCTCCCCTTTTCTGAGGAATGTGGGAAGAGGGCTGGGGTAAAGGGAAGGAGGGTGGGACTGGGAGGTGAGGAGGGATGGGGCCACAACCAGGATGTAAAGTGAACAAATTATTAATTAATTAATAAAACAAAAACAAAATAAAAAAATAATTGAAATAAATCTTTCTTCCCTGACTTGCTTTTTTTGGAGTAATTTCTCACAGTAACTAGAAAGGAAATTATGGCAGCTTATTCAAACAGTTTCTCGGAGTTGAAAGTTCATCTGGAAATTGCTTGGTGTCTTTAAAGGGTTGATTTCTGAAGCTTGATTAAACTCAACTTGTCAATGTTTTTCTAGTAGGTGTCAAGCTTCTGGAGGGTGGGGGGAGGAGGACTGCCTAATCTGAGGCCACAACCTGCCCCACCAGAGGGGTTTTTTCCTCCCCCCTGAAACATTTGCCATAGCTCTTTAATGCAGGCTTCCATGCAGCTGCACTCCTGTGGGCTGCGGCTGCGGTGTTTCCTCCTCCTCCTCTGCCTGCAGGGGCTCCATGCTCTGTGTCATTACCACAAACACCTGTCCTCTGCCCCCTGACCCACAGTGGCTGTCCCTCAGCAGCCAGCTGCTGAGATGTGAAAACTGCTCCTGGCTCTCTCTCCTCCGCTCTGCCGGTTGGGCTTTCTGTCAATTTCTCACGCGGCTGGCCGGAGGCTTGCTGCAGCTCAGCCATAGCTTCGGAAACTGCAGGGAGAGGCAGAGGGGACCCTCCAGCTCAAGGGAAAGGGTCATCCTTTGGAGCTGCTAACTAGCGATGAGGTTTCCAAACAGGGCGCAGGGAGTAATTTCAGAGTGGGGCTAGACCAGCATATGCGCATTTCTCAAGTTGTCAAACTCTGCCCTGAGGGAGGGACCGTGCTCACCTCCACACAGGGACTGCACTGCCTGTCACTTGCTGTTTTGGGGCAGTAAACAAAGACATCTTGGCCTTTGGAAGACTGAACCTTTTCTTCTTTGATGAACTATGGAATGCATTGGATTCAGTGTCTCGCACACCACCTCCGACACCTCCAGACGCTGGCCCAGGAACATTCTAGGCTCCTACAGTGAGCACACTCCCCAGCCTAGCATTGACCCCATCCTGACTCTCGAGTCCTGCCTTATTCACTGTGCTGAGACTTCTGAGTCGGCCTCGTATAAAGGCAAGAGTCTCAGAGTCTGATCCACTTACACATTGGAGTTTTCAATGCAATACAATTATCTTTTATTTAAAAGTCCAATTTCCCTTCTAACCACCAGAAACCTGTTCTACGCTTATGACCTCGTTTCCTGCTTGCATCTTCAATATTTCTCATGTTTAATTACTGCCTCGGAGAAAGTGGCTTAATGGAACCACAGAAATTCCCAAAGAAAAGTACAAAAAGTCTTTACCCTCAGGGATTAAAATGAAGACATCAAGCCAAGCGTGGTGGCGCACGCCTGTAATCCCAGCACTCAGGAGGCAGAGGCAGGTGGATCGCTGTGAGTTCGAGGCCAGCCTGGTCTACAAAGTGAGTCCAGGACAGCCAAGACTACACAGAGAAACCCTGTCTCAAAAAAGAAAAAAAAAAAAGAAAAAAACAAAAACAAAAAACAAAGACATCAGACACCAGAGTAGAGCGTGAGGCACAGGCCTGGTGCAGTTAAATGGTGTGAGCACCTGAGCTCAGATTCCCAGAACCCACATAACACGCCGGCCAGCAGCACACACCTGTCCCCTGTCCCCGGGGGCAGCAGAGACAGAGCCCTGGAACCTGCCAGTGAGACCCAGTACCGAAACACAAAGGAATAGTGACCCAGGCCGACACTGGACACGATTCTGGCCTCCACAGCTGCATACGAGAACACAAAGCTGGGAGCCCTAGGGGACCCTGAGGCCATCGACGTCAACACTTCCCTTTTGCCATTGGAACCCAAGAGGGTGAAGGATAAGCCTCGGCCTGAATCCAGAACATGTGAAGGCGGCTCTTTACAAGCCAAGAACAGGAAAGCAAGGGCTGGAGACAGCTGGCGTTAAGCACACCTGCTGCTCTCGGTGAGGTCCCGAGGTTCCCATGTGGTGGCTCACCACTGTCTGTCACCTCAGTTCCAGGGGACCCACCCATCACCCTCTTCTAACCTCAGAGGGCACCAGGCATGCCCGTGGTGCACACATATACACAGCCAACCACGCAGTCACATAAAATGAATAGGTCTTTTTTTTTTTTTTTTTTTTTTAAAAAGGAGATTTAAAGAGAACATTAATCTAAAAGAACTGTGTGTGGTGGCACACGCCTGTAATCCTGGCACTTTGGAGGTTGGAGGACCTTGTCACAGGGGTTGGGGGAGGGAGAGGGTGATTCCCCTGTGGCTTGACTGAACATCTGAAGTAATTTGTATCCAAAGAGAGTTACTAGCTCTTGTGATGGTTGCAGAATAAGCTAGCAGCGAAAAGGTGCCTCTGCCTGGGTGTGTTTCTTAATAACCCAAGGGGGGAAGGGGGTGGAGGGAGAGAATGGCCAGACGCTGCTAGCAGACAAACCAGGCTGGGGTGAGGGGGTGGCTTTCACGTGGGGTGAGGCTGGGGGCGGCAGCGGCGTTTTCACACGCTCCTCTCTCCTTCTCGCCATATCGGCAAAGTCTGAAAGGGTCCCAATCTGGTCTCCAGCTTCCTTGATAGCTTAAGCCGGGGTATACGACAGACGCCGACCACAGAGTCCAGCGGCTTCCTTAAAACTGAGTGGCAGCTGGGTAGAGAGACAGCGGTGCCTGTCAAGACTACAAAGACGCTGCTGGGCAGCCACGGACCAGACAGCTCCATCCCCAAAATGCCTGTGCTGCTAAAGCAGGCAAAAGGGGCTGGCAAGGTAGCTTGGCTGGAAAGGCGCTTGCTGCCAAGCCTGACAACCTAGGTTCAACACCAAGGACTCACATAGTGAAAGGAGATAAGTGACCCCTGCAAGATGCCCTGACTTCAATGCACACTCCCATACACGGTTAATTGAAGGACCAGCCACAGGGTCTCCTGGAGCCAAGATAAGAGCCTGGGAGTCCCAGTGTGTCACTGTTAGTGGCTGCTCTAACTGAACAGCTTCCATAGTTAAAATCCACCAAGCTCTGCCTGAGGTCTGGCTGTTTTATTGTAGTGCATAAATATTTTACCCGGTAGGCATCCCATTCCCGTAAAAGTCTAGCTGCACAGGAAGCAGGTGGGGGGACCAGGCCAGCTGGTGCAAACCGCGCCGCGCACCCAGAAAACAGTTGCCACCACTCATTAGGGTCACAAACCACAGGCCGGCTTCTTTAAGGAAAAGAAAATGGCTCGGCAGTCGCTTCAAACTTCAAGCTCTTCAAAACAAAACCGCAGGACTTTGGTATTTTGTTTTTTTAATGTACAGTTGCTAGAGATTTTCCACAAACAACTCATTAGGCATACAACCCAGGTATCCAAATATCCCAAGTCACCATGGAAACTTTGCTCCACTGTTTAAAGCCGCTGGACCACACAGGCTGCACAGTATGCTGCGCAAGCCTCTCGCCATGTGGATGGAGGACAGTTTCTCCTGGTCTACTCCATTCCCCACCTGCTCCCTGGTCTCCTCCATCTCCCACTCAGCTGCTCCCTGGTCTCCTTAGTCCCCCAGATGCTCCCTGGTCTCCTCCACCCCTCAGCTCCTCCCTGATCTTCTCCATTCCTCACCCAGCTGCTCCCTGGTCTCCTCCATCCCCCAGCTCCTCCCTGATCTTCTCCATTCCTCACCCAGCTGCTCCCTGGTCTCCTCCATCCCCCAGCTGCTCCCTGGTCTCCTCCATCCCCCAGCTCTTCCCTGATCTTCTCCATTCCTCACCCAGCTCCTCCCTGGTCTTCTCCATTCCCCAGCTGCTCCCTGGTCTCCTCCATCCCCCAGCTGCTCACTGGTCTCCTCCATCCCCCAGCTGCTCCCTGGTCTCCTCAGTTTGCCAGCTCTCAGCACTCAGCCGTGCATATAAACCCCACAGCCTTGAACAATCTAGCACCCACAGTCTTTTGTCCCTGAAAGCACACACACACACCTGCGAAGTTGTGTGACTTCAAAACTCCTGGGGATAGTCCAACAAGGTCTGGACAGTCAATGCCAAATTGTGTGTGTGTGTGTGTGTGTGTGTGTGTGTGTGTGTGTGTGTGTGTTGCAAATATATGCCCACATACATATTTGAGTGTATGGAGGTCTTTGGGTTTCCTCCTCTATCGTATGCCACCTCTTTTCCTTTTTGTTTATTTATTTATTCACTGCAAAAGGGCCTCACTGTGTGGCCCTGGCTGGCCAGCAGTGCACAGAGGTCCGTCAGCCTCTGCTTCCGAAGCACTGGGCACTACCCTGCCCACCCGACCCCCCACCCTCCCACCTTGAGGCTGACTGTCCACCTGTCCACCATGGTATCCTCATGTCTCCATCCCCTGCACCAGGATTACAGAACCACTGAGCCTGTGAGAGCTGAAAACACAAGCTCATGGAGGTCAAGCCACCCCACCCACCCCCCAGTCCCCTCTTGCAATACAGGAAACACACTTGAGTTTTATTAGCCAAAAGAGAAGTCTCCACATACGAAGGTCACCCCTGGACAGACTGCTTCTCAAAGGTGAACAGCACCTGAGGTCACTGGTCCGGTCACATGGTGATCAGAGCCACCTCTTTAAATGGGGTTTGAGATCTACTCAACACCCTCTCTGCTGTTGGCTGTGAGGACCCACCTCAGAGAAGAGCCGGGAAATACCTAACCCTGGGGGTTTTCTTACCTGGAAGATTCCAGGGCTGCCTGCTTCTGCATCTTGTCCCAGTTCCCTGCCTCATTAAAGGAGACATTTCCCGAAGAAATGTCCCAAGTCCCACTCAGCCAGGCACAAGTCACACACCCCCAAGCCACACCCAGGCCTGCTCCAGTCTCATCCCAGGCACAACAAGCTATAGCCAGCCATACTGTTCTCTCTCTCTCCTTCTCCCTCTCCCCACCTCTCTCTCTCCCCCACCTCTCTCTCTCTCTCTCTCTCTCTGTCTGATGCCTTTTTATTCCGTGTCTTCTCCTCCTTTGCACAGGAGCCTCTGACTCAAGCCCCTTTCAGACCATGAGGCCTTCGACGACTTCTCAGGGCCAGCACCATTCCTGGAAAGCTACTGATGTCTCTGCCTCCTCCCACATCCCTGTGAGACACTGAGGGCCCGCAGCCACCATCCCTGCACCAAATCACACCTTCACAGCCAGAGCGCACTCATCGCACGTTGCCACAGGACGCCCACGCCCACGAGGGAAAGGATGGCTAACTAACATCCCTGGATAGAGCCGTGGAGTTCACGTTAGCTCATGTTCACTGAGGATGTGAGGGAGGCCGAAAGCACTCGTCCCTTAGGGACACAGCAAGGTAAGGAGGGTCATTCCTGCATCTACCCCCGAGGACAGCCTCTATAGTTCAGAGGCTGCGCTGGCACTGGAGGCTCGGGGACAGTCCCCCCCACACCCACACACAGCGATTATGCCCATTTGCCCTTCACGGTTGTAGATTCTCCTCCACTCTGAGCGTGTCACAGGGGCCCAGGGTTCGGGGGTGGGATGGGGGTGTTGGCACTGGACTGCACTTTGTCTAGTGCCTCCCGGCCCCCCCCCCCCCGGCATCTCCGCATAGCTAGCCCCAAGGGAGCCCAACCAGACAACTCCCTGACAGAACAGCACCAGGAAGAGAGGCTGGGGATTGAGATCTGAGCCCTGCAGACATCCTCCCTCCCCCACCCCCCACTAGCCTGTGACCAGCTCAGTATCCAGGACCCTAATCCTAAAGGAGGCTGTTCCTCACCATCCTCCACCTGCAGAGAACAGCTCATCCAGCCCACAGGCAGTGCACCTCAGGAATGAGTGGGATCACATGACCAAGTCCTCACCAGTGGAAACCTGACCAAAAGGGGCACACTGCTCCTCGATGCCACCATGGCACTTCTTTAAAAGGACGTTGGCTTGACCCGGCTCCTCCCTTGTCCCACCCCCTCCCACCTGAGATCTGGCCTGGGGCAGAAGCCCACAGGAAGGGCAGTGAGGACGGCTGCGATGGGGAGCAGAGCTGGTCACTCATTGGCTTCTCATCTTTACCAAACCTGGGGTCACGGGAAGACCCTCAAAACCATGGGTGTCAAGGGCTGAGGAGCTGACTGGGAAGACAAAGCGCTATGAGAGCACAAGGACCTGAGCTTGGCGTCCCAGAACTCGGGCAAAAAGCCAGGCACCAGGGCACGCACCTGTAACCCCAGCCCTGGAGAGGAGTGGGGGAGGATGCCCAAGCTCCGTACACACCCAGGATGGCCTAATCGGAGAGCCCAGGGAGAGACTCTGTCGCAGAAATAAGGCAGGCAGCAGATGAAGGAGACAAGCAACACTGACCTCTGGCCTCCACAGGTAAGTACACACACATGTTCACATTCCCCTGTGCACACAAATACACACGTGCACACACACATGCATATACACATGCATACATACACACACACACACACACACATACACACACACACACTGAGCCCCTCCACAGTGACCCTGATGTAATATGAATCTTTGTTACCAGAGCGTAAACCACACCCTGCCCAACAATGCTGACCTTCAACAACCCCCTCAGAGAGAGAGCCCAGTTTCCCTCTACCTCAGGGTCCTGGCCAAGCAACACCAGCAAGGCTAGCCGCCACGGGTGGCATCCTGTGCCCACGGTGGAGCCTTCAACGTTGCTCTTCAAAACAAATGAGCCCCCCCAGGAAATGTCTCCCCCAAGACTCCAGGCTTCTAACCGCCACCCCCTTGCCCCGAGCCCAACAGGTTCTAACCTCCTGTCTCACTAGTCACTGATAAATGCCTAGGTCCCCTCAGCTGTTTTCCTTGTGTAAGGGTCCCCAGGATTGTCTAGAGGAAATGATTGTGCCCGGTGTGTCCAAATCTGCAGCTTAAAATAATATCATCGCCTGGTTCCCAACCTTCCCAACGCTGCGAGTTATCTTCATTGTTACTTCATAGCGGTAATTTTGCAAGTTTATCAACCATAACGTAGGCATCTGTGTTTCCCCATGGTCTTAGAGGACCCTGGGAAAGGGGCACTCGACCCCTCCAGAGGGGTCACAGACCACAGGTTGAGAACCACTGGCCTAGAACGTGGTTCTGCACATACAAAGGAATCCAGGTGTTCCTAATGTCACCAGCGTGAAGAGCCCTGCCCTATTCATTGCTTTGGATATCGGCCCTGTCATATGTACGATATCAATCTCTCTCTCTCTCTCTCTCTCTCTCTCTCTCTCTCTCTCTCCCTCCCCCACGGGGGGGGGGTTATATGGGGATTGAACTCAGAACCTACTTGCACAACTGCTCCCCACTACTGAGCTACATACCCAGCACACTGTCTTTTTCTTTTTCATTTTTAATGAGACACAATCTCACCAGGTTGCCCACTCTGAGCTCACTTTGTCAACCTGGCAGGCCTCCTGCCTCAGCCTCCCAGGGAGCTGGGACTACAGGCTGCACCACCAGGCCTTGCTCCTTAAATGCAGGCTCTCCCTGGGAGGGGAGCGGAACAGGCAGTGCATTCAGCTGCCATCCATTCGCCCTGGGATTGATGCTCCCCAGCCTGGCAGGGCCTCCTCTGTGGAGCAAGGATGGAGCCAGAGCAATGCAGCGTGCACATTCTCATGCTGTGGAGGACGGCAGATGCTGAGGGACACCTCACGAGGACAGAGAGAGGAGAAGCAGGCATCCAGGCCAGGAGAAGACAGCAAATAAAAATGCAAAAGACCGGGAGTTTCTCTTTAAATACAGAAAAACAGTGGCCAGAAAGCAGCGGCCACAGTGGGCCTCACTTGCCCACCACAGCAGTCTGAAGACTCCTGAGTGCCCTCCACAGCATCCAGGTCAACATGTCTGCTGGGAAGAAGCTCCCCCCTCATGAGACTGTGAGGAGAAACTGGCCAGCCAGCACTGGCTCACTGACAGAAAAAGGCCTGCGCCCTCAGCATGGCCAGGCCATCTGTAGTCTCCTCCCTGAAACAGTGTGAGCCCCCACAGAAAAGTACTGCCCGGCAAAGAAGTGACAAGTCAAGTAGAGGACAGTCACCCAGTGCGCCCCTAATCGGAAGACCCGGAATTCAAACTGCTCCGAAATCTGAAAGCTTTGTCTTGTCTGTTTTGACACACGGTCTCACTAACAAAACGCCCTTTGGGGCCAGGGGTGAGAGGTGTGCACAACACAGAGTCTCCTCCGATATGCACACCTCTCATTTTATATATATCTTCAAAGATTCCAAAATCCCATAAGTAAATCACTCAATCCTCAACCCAGAACGCCTCTGGCCCCTCGCAAGGGCACAATCTTTTAAGCAGTTCGGGTCATTAAGTCCCCTTAGTCTCCTCAGTCAGTCTGGAGATGCAGGGTTTGCCTAGGGAAGCCCCAGGTCCCCCAGGCCCACAGATATATGCTCCTTGGGATTCTGATAGAGTTTCCTCAAAGACCCCGTTAAATGCTCTGGAACTCATTTGTACGCACAGCGTAGGAGGAGTTATGATTTTGAGTGATTGCGGCCGTCAGAGCCCACGCTTCCTTCACAGCTCAAAGTTACCTGTTCATAAATCAAATCTGTGGACTAAGGGTGTGGTTCCGTGGGCTTGTCTTTTTTTTTTTTTTTTTCCCCTATTTGTTATTTTGTTTCCTTTCTCTTCCGGGTGCGCAAATAGCCATGTGAGGCAGTGGTTCTCAAACCGTGGGTGGAGATCCCCTTTGGGGGCGGGGCGTCAAACAACCCTTTCACAGGAGTCGCATATCAGATATCCTGCTTATCAAATGTGTACACTGCGATTCATAACACTATCAAAAACACAGTTACGAAGTAGCAACGGAAATAACTTTATAGTTGGGGCGCCAGCACAGCGTGAAGAACTGTACTTAACAGAGTCACAGCGTAGGGACGGCTGAGAGTCGCTGCTTTAAGAGTCTTCACTGACTTTGCTCGCTGATGGGTATGGAACCCATGGCCGTGTTCCCTGCGGGGAGAGGCTCTCTGCCACAAACGAGGGATACACACGCCCTCTGGAGACTTGCTGATACCTGCACAGCGCTGCATTTTCTCTAGGAACTCTGTGGCTCTCACTTACCCACATTCTCATTAATGGAAGTTTGCGTCGCCTCTGGTCTATTTGGAAACACTCTAGCCACAATGAACGCGGGGGGGGGGGGGGGGTGCAGGAGGGCTGTGCGTATGTCGCGGTGAGCGCGCAAAAGTCAGGGGATAAACTTGTGGAACTTGGTTCTCTCCACGTGGGTCCAGGGGATGGAACTCAGTTAGCCAGGCTTAGCCACAAGCACCTTTACCTGCTGAGCCAGCTCGGAGGCCCTCTAGTAACTTTAAAGTAGAAAGATGTCGCAAGCGTCTTATTAAGGAACTGCGAGGAAGCTCATCTGAACCAGCCAGGCTCTTCCTCCCTCCCCACTGGGTTTCATCACAGCCCTGCAACCCTAGGAATCTCAGCAAAGTCCTTTGCACCAGGAAGTTGTTGGTGTGGAACGCCCTGCATCTGTTTGACACTGTCCCGGTCCACTTGTGGGGGACAACTGAGGCCCCTCCGCCCTGAGAGAATGCCGCTAGCACCTTCACACCTCGCCATCACCACAGGAATCCCCAAGCCAGGGCTTGGGGTGCACCTCCTCGGGCTGCAGGCTGCTTACCCAGCATGCACCAAGCCCTGGGTTCCATCACCAGCAGTGCATGGGCAGAGCATGGTGGTAACATTCTACAAGCCAAGCTCAGGCGCCAGAAGATCAGCTAGCTGAGGCCATCCTCGGCTCCACAGTGAGTTGAGGCCAGCCTGTGCTATGAGATCCTGTCAATCATCGTCATCATCATTATCCACATTACATAAGGATAAGGACACCCTGAGCCCATCTACCAGAACTTGGGGCTCCTGTGCCTCTCAGACTTCCTCCATCTTTTACAGCAAATCTCTGGCAACAGGTCCCCGACCCTGTACCGCTCAGGTTTGTATTCCTCAAAACTGAGGGTGATTCCTCACAGACACAGTGTACTCTGTCTGCTCTAATCTCCTTCCGTCCCAGAACTGTGACTCCTGTATGCACAGTCCAGTCGCCCTCCGGACTCATGTATGTGCAGCACACACAATACATTTCGTGGAAAATAGTGAGACCACACTGCAGACAGATGTGCAGTCCCTCCCTCAGATCACTGTCACAGGTGTCCAATGCTGAGTGGACCTGTGACTCACCACCAAGTCCCCCAGGCAAGCATAGAAGGTTTTCTTCCTTTGTTCCTTCCTTCCTTCTTTCCT
The DNA here is from genome assembly GCF_903995435.1 of Acomys russatus. Taxonomy (NCBI): domain Eukaryota; kingdom Metazoa; phylum Chordata; class Mammalia; order Rodentia; family Muridae; genus Acomys; species Acomys russatus. The sequence continues at coordinate 63,093,097 of NC_067155.1, read as the reverse complement.
TCCTTCCTTCCTTCCTTCCTTCCTTCCTTCCTTCGTGTGTTCGTGTGTGTGTGTGTGTGTGTGTGTGTGTGTGTGTGTGTGTGTGTGTGTGTGTGTGTGTGCAGGCCTTTACACAGCTAGGCAAGAGCTCTGCCCCCTCCAGACCCTCCAGGCTGTCACACTTCACAAAGGGGATATAATCGGAATATCACAGCCTTCGACGCCTCTAAAGCTAAAAGACAGTCTTCCATATTTCACAGCCACATGAAAGGCTGATCCGTGTGACTTTAGTTCAATTTTAGCTTAAGTCCCTATCCAGAGGCAGACAGGCACAGAGACCCTAGATGAAATGGCCACAAACCAGAGCAAACCTGCTCCTTAACGACATGAGATGCTAGACCCAGCTGGCACTCACAAAGCAGCACTCACCAGAGCGCACTGGGAATGTGACTGACAATGCTGCGCTGGGTAGGAGGGAGAGGCTAGTGTGTGAGGTGCGGGTCACACCCAGCTCTGTGAACAGTGGAGCTTGGCTCCTAGGATTAAGGGAGTGGTGCCTCCCCTGGCTAATGGGATCTGTGTTTCTGAATCCCTAGAAACACACCTCTTACCCTCTTTGCAAGGCAAGGTGGCTTTTCAGCACACAATTACGGCCCACAACGGCCAGCCTTCTACCTCGCTTGGCACCCACTTAGTGCTCAGCAGCCGGAGGCTGCCAAGGATACTGGCAAAATGTGTGTACACCTCACTCCATACCCTAACTCATCAAACCTGGGGCAGAAAGCTGGCATCGTGGATTTTAAAGTGTTCACAGGGCCGAAAGCCACTTCCTAACACGGAGCTTAATGAGTAAGCTGGCCGCACACTCAACACCCGAGATACTGTGCCTAACCATTTTAGACCTCTCGTTTTTTGATACCTTCGTGAATCTTAAAGCTCTTACTTTAACAGGGCCACGCCTGCACAGAGCAGATTACAAGGCCATGCATATGCATCAGTGTACAAGGAACCAGAGGCCTTCCTGTGAGAGCCAAGGCAAGCTGGGAAGCCGCTGTACCTGGAGGCTGTGTGCTGGGCAACCGCAGAGGGACAGGAGGGACCTAGACTTCAGACCATACTACAGGACGGCTTTGTAACACTACAGATGTTCCAGAGGTGTCAGAGATGTGTGACTGGACCAGTCACTCTCCAGGAGCCCTCAAACACAAGACCAAGACCCTGTGAGTTTCCACAGTCTGTCTCAGGTCTAAGGAAGAGCGTGGCGAACTCACTAGCTGCAGCCCACGGCCCCAGACCACGGCTCCTGGCGAAGTCAAGGGCAGAAGGCCTGCGAAGACCCCAGATCTCACCAGAGGGAGGGGAAGGCCGTGTAGAAGGTCCTGGATGCACAAGGCCACACTCAAGGCAGTGCAAAGAAGAAAGCTAACCCACGTCCGGCTCTCAGGCTCAGCAGTTGCTTTCCCTTCCATGGCCCAGCGAGCCACCTGCACAACCTTTCAGGGTTTCCCCTCCACCTCCTCCCGGCAGCCTGGCACTGGGGCCTCGAACACACTGCTTCACACCTCCTGATGCCTAGTGTGAGTCTCTCTCTCTCCTCCCCTCCCTCCCTCCTCCTCTCCCCTCCCTCCCTCCCTCTCTCTCTCTCTCTCTCTCTCTCTCCCCCTCCCTCCTTCCTTCTTTTGAGACAGGCTCTCTTGTAGCCCAGGCTAGCCCCTAGCTCACTGTATAGCAAAAGAAGACCTTGACAAAGTCCTGGCCGCCGACCCCACCTCCCAAGTCCCGGGATTACAAGTGTGTGCCACCACACCTTGTTCACACACTGCTGGGGAATCAAACCGAGGGTTTCACACATGCTGGGCAAAGGCTCTGCCCACTGACCCACACTCCCAGACACTGCCACATGCCTTTTGAGAGCATACTATCACCCTGCAGTGTGCACAGTCCCGAGAACCTGGAAGTATATTGGAAAACGACCTTTTTTTTTTTTTTTTTTTTTTCCTCAAGTTAACTGTGTCTGAGAGATTCTTGAGAAACCTTCCTCCATGTTCCACTCTCTACTGATGAGCAAACAAAAATGCTGTGTCAGGGGCTTCTGTTGGGACATTTTAAGGTCAGAAATAAGTAGATATTGTATGTTATAGATGAAGGAAGTGGATACGGTGATGGGTGGTGACTTTGCAAGCTCTTGCCTCCTGTTCTAGAACCTTCTATCCTACCACATACACTGCAGATAGGAGGAAGGGCACATGAAGAAGAGAGACCGTGATGGCAGAGGGGGCTTCCAGGCCACTCTGCATGAAGGTCCTGGCCACCTCCTCTGACACAATCCTCACTTGCTGCCCCTAACACCATGGAAGGGGCAAGCACGTCCCTCCAACAAGTACATAGACCCAAGGCCCAGCCCAAGCTGAACTTAACCCCAGGTTCCCAGCTGCAGAGCTCTGGCCCCTGCCATGCCACACATAGAAAGTATTTAAATACGTATATGATTTGGCCAAAGCACAGAGGACCCAAGAGACAGCTTCTAAAATTAGAAGTGACATTTACAGGGTGCGAGGACTGACCCACAGAGTCATCAGAAGGCCTGGGAATCCCAACACTGCATTAATGGTAAGAACGGAGGATGAGGACAGAAAGGGACGAGGGAAGACATTTTGGAGGAAGAGCCTGGAGAGGCAGAGGCAGAAGGGGACACCTAGCCTCGCCAGACACAAGTGACACAGGAAAGCATTAGCAACAGAGAAATGGCTGCCTCAGCCCTTCACACAGAAGGACCTGCGTTTGGGTCCCCAGAACCCACATACAAGCCATGTGTGATCATGTCTGTCTAACTCCAGGGCTGGAATTGGAGGTAGAGAGACAGGCGGTACCCTGCAGTTTGCTGGCCAGCCAGTCCAGCCAAACCAATGAGTCACACATTCAGTGAGAGACTCTATCTCAAAAAAAAGAAAAGAAAAGAAAAAGGTGGAAAAGCCAAGCATGGATAGTACTTGGTTATAATCCCAGCACTTGGGAGGCAGGGGTAAGTGGATCTCTGTGAGTTTGAGGCCAGCCTGGTCTACACAGTGGGTTCCAGGCCACACACACACACATGAGTGCCCAGTGTCTTCATCAGGATCACTATCGCTGTGATGGAACACCATGACCAAAAGCAACCTGGGAGGAAAGGGTGTATTCAGCTCACACTTCCACGTTGTAGGCCATCACTGAAAGACTGTCAGGACAGGAAGTCAAGCAAGGCAGGAACCTGGAGGCAGGAGCTGACACAGAGGCCATGGAGGGGTGCCACTCACTGGCTTGCTCCCCATGGCTTGCTCAGCCTGCTTTCTTATAGAGCCCAGGACCACCAGGCCAGGGATGGCCCCACCCACAATGGGCTGGGCCCTCCCCATCCATCACTAATGAAGAAAATGCCCTACAGGTGTGCCTACAGTCTACAGGCTACAGCATATTATCTTGATGAAGGCTTCTCCTCTCTGATGACCCTAGCTTCCTCAAGCTGACATAAAACCAGCCCACACAGAGTTCACCGCTTCTGCTCCTGTTGGCAGTGTCCACAGCAGGGATACAGTGATAAGAAAACAGCCAGGCCTGTAGAACTCATTTCCCTTCAGTGGTCTTCACACCTTATTAATCTCTAATTTTAAAAAAACGGGGGGGGGGGGTCTTTGGAACAGAGATTTTATGAAGAATAAAGCTAAATATATTATCTTTCCCTTTTTAATTTTTTTCCCCTAGAAATGGAAGGGGGAAGAGCTGAGATGATCCCGGCCACGACTCCCCACCACATCAGCAAGACTGTGCGCGCCACACTTTTCTGTGTGTTATCGGACCTCACGTTCCACTCGTGGGGGAACAGAACATCACCTGCAGAGTTGCCTGATCATTACAGGAGCCACTGCTCCCTCACAGCCTCAGAAGACAGTCCTGATACCCCAGAGCCACACCAGGGTCTCCCAAAATGACCTTTCCCCACATTAAAGTCAAAAAACATTCCATCCACTCCGTGCAAAACCAGAGGCAAGGTTGTTTGCTATTCTGTTCAACCAAGGAGGGAAAAATTCCTTGTTGGGCAGGATGGGGAGCCTGGTATCCCTCATCCTGTCTTTGGTCACCTGCCTTCCCTTCCCCGGTGTCCTTGATCATGGGTCCCTCTTCGAAACAGGACAATGGTGTGCACCTGGTGTGGCTACCGTGGCAACGCTTGACGGCAACAAGACCTGGCCATGGAGACTTTCCCAGTAATGTCAGCTCCTATGCCATTACCTAGCGGACCCCTTCCCTTTATTTGGGAGAAAGGCCCCCTATAGCTTCCAATCTCACTTCTCCCCACTGGCATCCGCCCGTCCACCTGCTGACGAGTCCCGCTGAATCCCCTCCAACCTCGGCATCCTTCCCTGAGTTTCACCTCTAGCTCCACAGCTGTGTGGCAAAGCCAAGTGCAGTGCTCTGGGCAAGTGGCTGTCTCTAAGAACAGACCAACAGAGTCAAGGACTGCCTGTGCCTCAAAGAGACACTCAGGGCTCCGGATTTAAAGCATTTTACAGCGTACCACAGGGCAGGCCCCAGTCCCAGACGGATAACCTCCAGAACATCTGTTTCCAAGAACCCGCAGCTGTGGGCAGCCCGTGCCTCTCCAGGTCACTGGCACAAATTAACTTTGACCAAGAATGAAATGATAACAGAAAGGTCAGGACAAGTTGTCTTTTGGGCATGTGTCATATTGGGAAGACGCACTTCCCCCGTCTTAGAATGACTGCTGTGGGAAATAAAAGACTCTCTTCCCGAAGGCTGTGCAGGTTTGCTCGCTTGCATGCATGCATGCTGCGGGTGGGAGCCTTGTGGAGAAGCCACCACCTGCTACCTTCCATTCCTCTCGCCTTTTATAGCATTTTTTCCAAGTTAGGCTGTGGGCCCAGGATGAAGGCAGGGGACATCCTAAAAGGTGAACAGGGTGGGCTCTCTCAAGTGACCACAACGTGAAAGGGCAGAAGCCCACACCCTTTCCACGTTGGTTACAGGGGCAGTAGGACACACTGGGGCAGCCATGTCACTTTGTGTGCTGCAAGCCTGGCCAGCTCTTCCCAAGTTCTCAGAAAGCCCTTCACAAGCAGAATACGTCCCACAAACACAGAGCCACGGAATGCAAACGCTGCCCCTCGGGAGTTAACTAGAACACGTCAGTGTCCGCACTTGAAGCCTCTGGCCCAGGTCTGCTCTCCGTGTCCTGACTACTACAGGCCTCTTGGGAAGGGCTGTGCGGTGCCTCAGAACATCCCCACACCAGCCTCTGAGGAACAGGCCCACCACTGCTACCAGCTTAGGACAAGAAGTAATCAACGGGGCGGGGGAGATGGCTCAGTAAGTAAGCCAAGGGTGTGAATACCTGAGTTCCGACCCCCAGAGGCCGCATAAGCGCATCTGTAATTTTAGTGTTGCTGTTACAGCAAGGCAGGAGATGGAGACACACGGGGAGGCCGGAAGCGTGTGGCTCGGCTGTTCCGACCTGTGCAGCAGTGAACGAGACCTGACTCAAGCAAGGTGGGCAGAGTGGACTGATAGCTGAGGCTGTCCTCCAACTCTGGCGTGCCCACAGCCCGAGATGTGTTCTTTCTGCTTCTCCAGGTATTTGGCATGAGTGCTTGACAAGAGGAGCTTTCCCTAAAAAGGGCCCAACATTTCAACATGCAGCAAACAAACAAACAAGTCTCTCAGGGCAAGGCCCAGCCTCATTCCTCAACTTCCTTCAGCCATGTGTGACTGCAAGTCAACTCAATAACTGCGTGGAACAGGAAAACCTGCTTCCAAATCTGCTTGGAAATGGTTAACAGAGAAATGGACCCAACGTGAAGGGTTGCCTTAGCCAGGGCAGGACTTGGAAGCCGCCTCTCTGAGCCAGTCTGTGAGTCAGACAAACCCGATGGTCACCACAGCATACAATGGACACAGAAGATAAAATGCCCTGACTAACGGGGCTGCAAGGGTGACAGCCGCCACCTCCAATGGGCCCCATTATCAGCTCCGTTAGCTCAACAAATGTTTGGGTGAACTAAAGCAGAGATGTCATTTGAACAAATAGTCAGTCTTCGAGAGGATTTACACCCACTGGCCTGCTAATTGAATAACGTGTCAACATAACAAAATGTTTGCCTCTCGCCCTCTGTGGGGGGAAGGGGGGGAGGCACACCCTTCCCCTGTGCTCAGTGTTCCATTTTCTAGATGCTTCATAACACGCAAGAGAGGCTTCCCCCCCTCCCCGACCCCCAGCAGACCTGTCTCGTTATCATTAACAAGATACTGTTCTGGGCTGAAGACTGGAAAGGAGCAAAGCCACCGAGATAAGGCAGCAGGAAAAAGTCTGAAGGCAACCAGATAATTAGTTGGAAATTTTAAAAATCGATACTGAAAGCCCGAAGGGCAAGTTCAGATGCCTGCTCTTCACCAGGCAAACACAAGTCTGAACAGCGGCTTCCAACAGCCAAAATCCTCACAAGGCACCAGGAGGCAAAGGTCCCTGAGTGGTGGCAGTTAGGGACTGAAACCACTAAGACATTTAATGAGCAACAAAGTAGACCCCTCGAGGGGGGACAGATGGCCTAATTCAAGAGTCTACCTGAAAAAATAGCAACATAAAAGCAGTCCTCAGAGGAGTCTGCCCCAACTTGACTCTGCTGTTGACATACATTGCCCCCTCAACCTAAGAGTGTCAGGACTCACAAGCTCGGCCACACCAGTCTCTGTTGAAATAAAGTATCACCAAAGCCCATTAAAAGTGGAGGTGCTGGTACAGACAGGGAAGTGAGGGCCCTGGGCACTGGAGTGTGCACCTGAGAGCAACAGTGGGGAGGAGAGAAGCCCAGCTAGGTTCAAAATACCAATGGGGGAGTGGTCACAAGCAAACAGACATTTCTAATTTTAGCAATCTTATATACCCCTTCCCCATAAAACTCCCCACAAGTTGTGATTTATTGGCTTTATATAAACCATATGTATTTAAGATCCCCTACCCCTCACAGAAGAAAGGGAAGGAAGAATGAAAATCAGTCTGTTCATGCCCCCCACCCCAGCCCCACCATAGGGGAAGCTTAGGTGTGCCTTGGGGTGTCCTGGGTCTTAGCCTTCCCACTTACTGGAGATTTCAGTGAGCATCAGATAGTCCCGGAGGGCATGTACTGTCCACAGACCACCGAGGTCTCCCTTTCCCCTCTGGTTTGCTCTAAGGAGCAACACACCAGGAAAAAAAAAAAAACAGCAAGGGGCTAAGGCTTGGAAGGGAAGGCAAGCCAAAAATACCCAGCCAGCGCAGCTGTGCGTACAAGCATGACTCTTCCTAGCAAACACGGCATAGGGATTTGATGCTCCCTGGATCACAGGCTCACAAACACACTTGGGGAAAATAATAATAATCTGACCATCGCTCAGCATTGGAAGGTTCTCTGGGGGCTGTGCAGCCTGGGTCCCATACACAGTATCTCAAAAAAAAAAAAAAATTGAAAGAATAAACGTGTGCATTTTCCCTTACGTGAAGGTAACATTGGTGCTACTTGGGTGTGTCACACTTTACGATTTTCAAACCGGGAGCAGCTTTGGTTTAGAGCCTTACAGAATGGCATGGTTCAGGAGTGGCCATAAAGTCGGAGCCAATTACTGACAACTCCAGGGGCTGTTGTTGTGCACGGGGGAAACCACACCGACTATGCAACTTGCAGTGGGGTCAGTTAAGAAGTGAGCGTCCAGCACTGCTCTGAAACACCGGTGGGAACTCCCCGGGACAAGTGCAGCTCTAAGAAGCCATCACATTCCCATAAAATCAATAATCAGTCAGTGGTGATAAAGGGTAACTTGGCAGGGAGTCACCAGCTAGGGCCAGTTTAGCCTGGTCTTGCCGCTAGGCTCAAGCGGCTCGCCTGTCATCCTTTCCAGAAAGGACAGGCAGCCAGGGGTCCAAGTTGAGAAAAGTGGCTCAGGTGACAGCGCTGGTAAAAGAACTGAGAACTCAAGGTCTACTTACTGATGCAGGGGGGCAGAGGACAGAGGAAGGGGTGCTGGCCGACAGATGGCCCTGTAACCAGCCTGGGACAGCCAGGGCGAAGGGGACCGGAGGAATCAGAGAGGGCGGGAGAGGACCAGAGGAGACAGGAGGGGACCAGAGGGGACAGGAGGAGTCAGGAGGGGGCGAGAGGAAACCAGATAAGGGAGGAGAGGACGGGGCGGGGGGGGGGGGGTCGGGAGGGGGACTGAAGAGGGCAGGAAAGGACCAAAGGCACTAGAGAGGGCCGGAGCAGTACCTGGGCTCCGGCAGGACGACCTTCTTGCTGGCGCGCGCTGTCGGCGCCGCCTTGCTCTTCTCCATGGCCATCAGGTAGCTGACGTCGGCCAGCACGGCCTCCAGGTCCGCCATGGCGGCTCCGCAGCTCCCGCCGCCCCGACGGGGCCACGGCGCGCCCGACGCGCGACCCCGACGCGGACCCCGACGCACCGCCCCTTCCGCGGCTCCGCGCCCCAGCCCGGCGCGCCCCCAACCGTCCGCGGCCACGCGCTCCTGACCCAGCCTCTCAGGCACCAGGGACTTCCTCTCCCTGATCTCCCTCCTCCTCTCCTCCCTTTTCCTCCCTTTCTCCTCGCCCTTAGCTCCCTGAGCACAGTCCAGATGCCCAGTACTGAGGGGACCATGCCAGGAGGTCTCCAACAGCACACTGTCAATTGGGCCCTCCAGGAGGTACCTTGGAGTGACCCCCATCTGCCCTTTCGGGTAATTGCCAAAACCTGATAAGGGTCAGAGGTGCCCCCCCCCCGACTGTCCCCAGCCACTAGCCCCACCCTTAGACCTCCCTCTGTGAACCAAGCCAGGAGAAACTGAAATAGTGGAGAAAGTTGCTTGGCTCCGGCTGAACAGGGTGAAATGGGGTGAGAGTCCCGCCCTGGAGCGGAGCTGTCCCCAGGGACCCAGAGGATGGAAGCGCTCTAGGTTCAAGGTCAAGCTTGCACTCAGGTAAAAAGGCCTCAGGGTGTGTGTCCGGTGTGGGGCCTTAGGGCATCCAGGCTCTTGCAGGCTCAAGAGCCACAAGAGGAAGTGCTCCGTGAGAGCACTGAGCCTCCTGGGGGCTGGGGGCTGAGGGCTGGGGGTGGGGTGGAGGGGGGGGAGTAAAAGAGTTGAGGTTCCATTCTGGGCAGTAGGGAATTTCCAGGGACCTGGGCCTAACAACGTGACCTTTTCACTAACCCCAACCCTGCCTTGGTTGCTATTTTTCTGCAGCTGGGCATACAGGTCCACGTTCAGAACCCGTGTGACACTTGTTAAGGGACCAGGAAATCTGAAGATGCCCTATGCTTGAGGCACCTTTATCCAAATTGTTGTGCAGCACTGTGAACCCCTAGGTTAGCCAGAGCTGGGGCAGAAGATGTTTCCATATTCAAGGGGGTTATGGTCAAGTTTTGGCTAGTTGTGGGGCTGTCCCAGCAGAAGTGCCTTGAGTCTGCCACAGAGAACCGATATCACCTCATGGCGCTCACAGTGTGAACGAGGCAGAGGCAAGCAGAGCCCAACCTCCAGTTGGACTTTTCACTTCCGTATACTTTTTGAACCAAAATTGGGAACATAGAATGCCTTGTCCACCTGAGGTAGAGGAAGAGGTAAGTTCCCCAAAAGTATGCTGCCATTTTAATGTCAGAATCAGTGTGGTTTCTTCCAAAGGTCAGTTTGTTTTAAGTCATCTGAGGTTTTTACATGATCAGGTCACAGACACATCATCCATCCCCTGCCTCACCCATTTTCTTGGTCTTTAACCTAATAAGATACTTCTTGTTTGTTTAATCAAGTTGTTTGCCCGCCCCCCTGTTGTAGGGTGTAGTAAGTTATGGAGACACCTGCATTCAAATCTTTGGTCTGTGCTAAATGGCTGAGAGACACCTGAGGCGAGGTCTCAGCTCTCTGTGGCTCTGTCCTCAGACAGCTGGTAATGAGACCAGTTAGAACCAGATCTTTGGAGAGCAGAAGGGAGGGCAGCACCTAGAGATGTACCCTGGGCTGAGGAGATGGCTCAGCCTGTAAAGTGTCGGCCACACAAACATGAGGACCTGAGTTCAAACTCCAGGACCCACATAGAACGCATGGCGGTACACCAGCACCAGGGAGGCAAGGCGGGCAAGACCTGGGGCTCGCCAGCCAGCCGGCCAGCCAGCCAGCCGGTCTAGCAGACTTCATGAGTTCCAGACCATGAAGAGAACATGCTCCAGGAAACAAGATGAGGGGCAGACAGAACAGCAAGCAAGGGCGCTTGCCACTAAGTCTAGAATTCAGTGCCTGAGATCTCCTTGGTGAAAGAAGAGAACTGCAGTTTTTGTTGTTGTTGTTGTTGTTTGTTTGTTTGTTTGTTCTTTGCTTTTTGAGACAGGGTTTCTTTGTGTAGCCTTGGCTGTCCTGGACTTGCTTTGTGGACCAGGCTGGCCTTGAACTCACAGAGATCCACCTGCCTCTGCCTCCCAAGTGCTGAGATTCAAGGCTTGCGCCACCACGCCCAGCTTGAAGAAATGTAATCTTTTCTTTCTTTTTTTTTTTTTCCCCTGAGACAGGGTTTCTCTATGTAGCCCTGGCTGGCCTCGAACTCACAACGATCCACCTACCTCTGTCTCTGCCTCTGCTTCCCAAGTGCTGGGATTAAAGGCATGCGCCACCATGCCCAGCAAGAAATGTAATCTTTTAAGAAAAAAAAATAATGCCAACAACATTTGGGGACCAGCATTCACGTTTGTCCTCTGGCCTGCCCTTTCGAGTGCATGTGCCCACGCGCACATAGAGGCAGATTTTCTTGCCTGACACCTAGTAGGTCCTCCCTGTAGGATCATCTGCTCTGCTAATTCACCCATGCCGGAGAAGACTGCAAACCAGCGGCTCCCAGTTGCACGCCAAAGCAGGAAGACCCCCCTTACCAAAAATAACTTCTCCTTAGGGCATTTCTAGGAACCAAAAATGGCAAAAGTGATGTCCGTTTATAAACACAAGCGACTGCTGCTCTGACAGAAGGAACGGCACGTCCAGTGCTTGTCCACGTTTCTGAGGCCCCTCACCACGTAGGTCAGCTGACTCCATTCCCAGGTGCTCCCTCTGTAACGAGTAGTAGGTGGCCCACTCTGGCTTCCTTCTGCTGCCTCCACCTCCCCTCTTCCTCATAGCTGGACTCTCTCTATCTGAAGCAGCTTTTCCTGTTCACTGAAAACAAAGGGCACCGATGACAGTAACACAGTTGTCACAACTGAGCTTCTGAGTCCTGTCATTAAACGCCACCGCCACCAGTCCCCAGTCACTAGAAAGATGCCGAAAACAAATCGCCACCCACATGCGTGCTTGGTGGGCAGAGCCCGCTGGCGAACAGTCACGGCCCAGCCCCCTCCACCCCCAGAGGACTGAAGAGCTCAGAGCACAAGCTGCTTCTGAGAATTGACAGGACTCCAGGGTTCCCACACGGTTCACAGTGTGCTCTCTTTCCTCTCTCTCCTCTCTCTCTCTCTCTCTCTCTCTCTCTCTCTCTCTCTCTCTCTCTCTCTCTCTCTCTCTCTCTCTCTCTCTCTCTTTCTCTCTCCCACTGCATTGCATCATTAGGAGGCGGTGTGGCTGAGACTGGCACATTCAAGTCACAGCTCTCTGGATGGCGAGAAGCCTCCGCGCGGGTAATGTTCCTTCGCTGAGACTGACATGGTAGAAGCAAATGACTGCCACCATCAAGCTGCCCTCTGACCTCTCCAAGTGCTCCTTGGCCCACACGCATGCGCATACACACAGAGAGCTTTAAGAAATGTGAAAACGCCGGCGTGGTGTCACACACCTTTAATCCCAGCACTCGGGAGGCAGAGGCAGGCGGATTGCTGTGAGTTTGAGGCCAGCCTGGTCTACAAAGCGAGTCCAGGACAGCCAAGGCTACACAGAGAATCCCTGTCTCGGAAAACCAAAAACAAGAAAAAAGAAAAAAGAAAGAAAGAAAGGTAAAAACATACTTCTGGCCCAACAAAATATATTCTGACAACAGCTTCTGAGGAAAAAAAGCTGAGGGCATTAGCTAATCTTATGTCTTTCTTGTTCTGTCTGAGCTTGCAGAGACTGCACACACAATCTCTGGGTGATGAAACCTGAAGTGGGTAATGCAGAATAAAAAAAAATTAATTGCAAATTGGAATCGACTCAAGTTGGAAGAATTTGAAATCAGTAGCTATGCACCCCCACCAGCGTCACACTCACACACTGCTTCCACTGACACCTGCTGGAGAGACTAGGTTACAAACCACAAACATGAGGTCCACACCTGTAGTCCCAGCACAGTAATGGGAGGCAGGAGGGTGAGACTGCGCCTTTGAGAGCAGGCTAGGCTACACCGTGAGTGTGAGGCCAGCCTGGAGCAAGCAGTAACACTATTTCAGAACACAGAACTAGGGGCTAAGGAGACAGCTTGGTGGGTAAAGAAAGTGCATTATCACACAAGAACCGGAATTCAGATCCCCAAAGCTCATGTAAACTCATGTCTGTCCTTAATCACAACTGGGGGAGGTGGGGACAGATGGATACAGGGTTGGTTGGCAGGTCAGTTTTACCCATTGGTGAGCTCCGGGTTCAGTTATTTTCCTTAGAATGTAGGGTGGGGAGTGACTGAAGAAGACACAACTGTCTACCACCACGGACCTGTGTATGCACATACAGAGGGGGGTGGGGAGGGAGAGGGAGAAGGAGATGGGGGGGCGAGATGGGGGAAGAGGGAGGTGGAGGGAGGAGAGAGGGAAATGGGGGTGGGGAGAGAGGGAGACAGGGTGGGGTGGGGTGGGGGAGAGAGATGGGGAGAGGGAGAGGGAGACAGGGGTGGGAGATGTCCAAGGCCAAGAACCCCCAGATGCGACAGTCTAGAGATAGAGAACATTCCAGAAGTCTGTCCTAGTTTCCGTGTGTTTCTGTTGGCTGATACATATCCCCACACTGGGATCCACCCAGGACAGGAGCGGATAAGGAGCAAGCTGTATGCCAGACAGCAGGACCTGAGGGGAAAGGCAGTCTGGTGACCAGATACTTGGCACTGGGTAAGAGATGGCCCGAGCCGTGGGACCCAAGTGACAGGCTAGGCTCTGTCCCTGTGCACATTTCTTCTAAAGATCCATGTGCCAATTCCCCTGAGAAGTGAGACCAAAACCAACCCAAGAACAGTCCTCAGACCCCAGCCTGCTTGGCACAGTCTCAAGAGCTATGCCCTTCACCCTCTAGTAAGCATCAGCCACTTGGGGGCCGCTGGACTGACTCCCCCACCATGGAGAGGTCACCTGTTCCTATCCCTGGTCAGCGACTAACGACAACACACTCTACCTTCTAAGTGGAGACTTTCGGTCTCTTCACAGGAAGTGTGGACAGCCCTGGATACCCCAGAACCTGGAGCAGGGCCCAGAATGGAAAGGGACCAGAAGAAATCAGCTGACCCCAGAAGCAGGAGGCCCCGAGGGATGGGAGACGAGGCCAGAGGACCACAGCAGACCACCTGGTGTGTGACTGATGCTGGATGGGGCAGAAGGAAGAGATTAAATAAGCCCTTCTGCCAGACACTTGTCAGTGATGAGGGCAACTAAGGTATAAGCTCCCCAGCCTGTTCTCACCAGCCCAGCCAATGGCAGGAAGTCTGTCTGTCTTTCAAGTATTCCTCCTTGACTTCTCACAGTGCAGCTCTCTGCTGTGGACTCTCTCTCTCTCTCTCTCTCTCTCTCTCTCTCTCTCTCTCTCTCTCTCTGTGTGTGTGTGTGTGTGTGTGTGTGTGCACACGCGCGTGTGCGTAAGTGTGCTCGCGCGCACATGCCTGCCTGCCACATCTGTGTGCATGCGTACGCATCTGTCTGTGTGCATTTGTGTGTGTATGTGTCTGTGTGTCTATGTGTCTGTGTGTGCATGCATGCTGACATGCCTACGCCAGAAGCCACTTGGAAGGAGCCTTGCAGATCTGTATGCACCTGTCTGTGTGCATTTGTGTGTGCAAGTTTGCGACTGTGTGTCTGTGTGCATGTGTCTGTGTGTCTGTCTATGCATGCATGCTGGCATGCCTCCGACAGAAGCCGCTTGGAAGGAGCCTTGCAGATGTGTTAAGAGTCCGGCTCCAGGCTGCTCTCTTCCCAGCTCTTCTCCTCCGCCTTCTGCGTCCTTCCTCCCTCTGGGACTCCCGCCTCCACTTGCTCTCTAGTCCCAGTACCTTCTCCTCCTCTCCTTCTCCTTACCAGAAACGGGTTCTGCTGGGTGTGGTGACACATGCCCTCAGAAGCCAAAGCAGGAGGACCCTGCATTTGAGGCAAGCCTCAGCTACACAGCCGGACCCTGTCTCAAAACACTGACACGCTAGGCTGTTGTGAGCATCAGGTCAGGGGCTGGGGCAGGTGGGAAGAAGAGCTGCTGGGGTGTCAGTGAGGTCACGCAGGCTTACCCAAGGGTCGCTTGCATATAAACCCTTTCTGGAATGAACAGAGTGCAGAATTTTGCAGGAGCCTCCTAGACTCCTGGAACCTGTGGCTCTTGTGTGGCACCATCACTTCCACAGACCGCGTGTGTCTCAGACCTAGTTAGGGTTTGGAACTGCTCCAGCCCGGAGCCCCGCCCCCCCTCACACCTCCTGCCCTTGCCTGTAGCCATGTCATCCTACAACTCAGCATTACCCTAACCTTAGGCAGATCGGCCACATGCCAGGGAGTCACCAGAGAGCCAGGAGCTCATGTGCTAATTAATTAAGTCAGGAAATCTCCCACTGAGCCCCTCAAAGGGCAGGTACGAGGGACACCAATCACCATCCATCCATCCACCCACAAATCCCCACGCTCCGGCCGCCATTCACTTAGGGCGATGTCCTAAGGCATGCTGTACATGAGGCACAGCCTTACCCCCACCCCCAACTTCACAAAACATTCTAGACAGGGCCACTAACGGCAGGCGGTTGTTTGACCAGAGGGTGTTACCCAGCCAAATGGCACAGAAGCCCTACACTAGAGTATTCACAGAGTGAGTGTGTACATGGGGGGGGGGGGGTTTGCTCTCCCAGAAGGGTGGGGTGCAGCTCAGTGGGTAGAGTGCCTTCCCTGACCCTCCTCAATCTACAAAGCCCCAGCATCCTCTAAACCAGGCATGATAGCACATACCTGTAATCCCAGCCTTTTGGTGGTGGAGGCAGAAGGATTCAAAGTCCAAGGTCTTTCTGGCTATGTAGTATGTAAAGCCAACATAGAGTACATGAGACCTTCTCCATCCGCCACCCCCGCCCCAAATGAAGTAAAGGATGCTGGGAAATAGTCTGAGACCCTCCCCCGCCCAAGAGGATAGTAGAGCAGGGAACAGGTACAGAGATGAGACGAGAAACAGGCCATGGGAGGAGGGGGCCGAGAGAGCGTAGGAAGGAATGTGATACGATCCCATAACCTTGTGAAAAGAACTCATCGCTCCTCAACAGAGATCTTCTGTCCCTTTAACATGGTCCCAAGTAAGGCCAGAGAGGGCGTGGGGGCAGGTAGGGCAGACCTTTCTGCAGGATTCTTCTCATAAAGGTCTTTAAAGGAGAACCCAGGAAGGAAACAAGTGGTGGTTCTGTAGCTACCACCCTCCGTTTCTCTAAACAAACACACAGCGAGCAGGCTGGGGCCATCCTGGGAAAGCAATTCCACCCAGTAAGTAGTCCTTGGAAAGAGAACAGTTGACTCTGCCTCATCTCAGCGGAAGTGCGGGACCCACGTGTCCTATGCAAATACAGCCACAGGCAAACTAGACATTGAGCTGACTGGCCCAGGGCCAGGGTTCCCCAGGTCCCCAAGGAGTAGGGAGGGCAGAGGCACTGGCCTCTCTCTGGCCTTGGCTGCCTGCTCCTGTGGCTCCATCAGCTCAGTTACTGACATGTGGGCACAGAGCGCATGATCAGGGCTTTTCCCCAGCTGAACCGTTGTTCTAGAAGCGTTGTTACAGCTATAACCACCCACCTGGGAGTGGAAGCCAGAGCTCCTGTGATCACACTCAGCACCAAGACCAAGTGAGAAAGTGGTTTCCTGAGACTCAGAGACGGATCTGCTACTCACCAGTTCCCAGAGGCTCCATCGGGCCACCGCCAGGCTCCTGATGCGACTGCCCTTGGGTCAACTGCTGCTGTGTGTCAATATGGCAACTCTCTTGACAGCCCCATGCAGCTCGTACTGGCTGTCCTCCCCGTCTCTGGGCCAGGAGTTTAGCTGGGGTTTGGCAGGGTCCACTTCCCAGGGTCTCACAAGGGTAAAGTCATTCAGGGCTGTGATGTCATGGGAGAGTTAACCAGGCAAGAATGCAATTCCAGGTGTGTGTGTTTGCTGTGACCTATTGCATTCTGGGCCTTGGATTTTCACTGACAGCTGGTTTGAGGCTGAATTCTCTGCTCCTAGGGCCTTAACTCTCCTTTCCTTGCTGCAAAGGCCCTTCCCAATCTGGTGTCTTGTGCCTTCTGAGGGCCTCAGGAGAGGAGGAACAGCAAACACCAAGTGCAGCCGTGCAGTCAAATCCACTCATGTTTGGCAGAGGCAGGTTGGCTCCAGATTTTCCGTGGCTCCCAGAGTTCTCATGCCACCCCCAAAAACACTCTGTCCTGCACTCCTTCTTCTCAGAGACAGGATCCCTTACAGGACCCCAGGCCACCCGCACATCTGGTTCTCCCTCTTCCTCACGTTGGCGTCAGGGAGGTTAGAGTCCCCTGCCCTGGTGTTTAGATCCTTCCAAACCCCTGATGGCTTGCTTTTTCTCTAAGGACATTGGGGACACTCACCACCTCTGTTTCATTTACAAGTGGCCTGAGTAAAAGTGACCTGGTTTGTCTTGAGGCTGGTCTCCTGGGAAGGCACTCTGCAGAGGGCCACCTCCCTCCTTCCCTCCCTCCCTCCCTCCCTCCCTCCATCCATCCATCCATCCATCCTTTCAGTTCTACCACACAATTAAACCTCTTTCACATTTTCTTTGCCCCTCCACAGTTGAGCACACTGCCAGTGTGTGGTCGACTACATCAATTACCCTGCTTAGCAGGTATGCTTGGACTCACAGGGAAGCCAACAGACTGCACAGGTGGGCCCAAGGATGTAGAATTCCACCTTAAGTGCCCCCACCAGCTGCCTCCACGTGGATTGGGGCATCAGAAGTGGCATCCTGATTCCTAAGCTTAATTCAGTCACCCCTGGAATGCTTGGTTCTCAGGAATCCGTACGTTTCACCCCAAGACTTGGGCCATTTGGTCCAGCCCAGAAAAGAACTGTAAGCTGCATTGTCAAATAAGGTGCACCCAGTGCAGTCAGATTCTAGAGAGAACCTCATACACACAGTGGTGTTTTAGGTTTCAGGAGATATGTTAGACACTGTGTGTGTGTGTGTGTGTGTGTGTGTGTGGTGTGTGTATGTGCTTGTGCGTATGTGTGTGATACATGTGGTGTGTGTGTGTGTGTATTATGTGTGTGTGTGTGGTGTGGTGTGTGTCTATGTATGGTACATGTGGTATGTGTGTGTGTGTGTGTGTTATGTATGTGTGGTGTGGTGTGTGTGTGTGTGTGTGGTGTATCCATACATGTACACAGAAGTTCTCATACAAACAAACCAGCTGTCACCAACTGAAAGGAGCGTTGGTGGGAGCTGAGAGAGGCAAGCAGCCATGCGTGGGGTGGTCACGCGTCCACTGAACCCTTTATTCTCCTACACGTGCCCTGCCATGCCTATCAACACCAAGCCCATATCCAGACCCTCGCGCCTGAGTTCACAGGGCAGCAGTCATGGGAGTGTGGGCTGAATGCTGGGTAATGGGACCCACTGGGTGCTCTAAGCAGGCACTGTGCTTTTACAGTTAGTAAAAACATGCTTTGAGGGCTGGAGAGATGGCTCAGTGGTTAAGGGCACCGACTGTTCCTCCAGAGGTCCTGAGTTCAGTTCCCAGCAACCACATGGTGGCTCACAACCATCTATCATGAGATCTGGTGCCCTCTTCTGGCCTGCAGGTGTATATGTGGGTAGTGCAATGTATACATAATAAATAAATAAATAAATCTTTTAAAAAATAACATGCTTTGAGCAGGACAGGCTCATGGGCGTGCAGAGGGACTCTAGGCGGGCAGGAAACAGTGCTCACGTATTCTGAAGGATTCATCTCCGGCTACCTTAAGTGAAAGTCAAATTTCTGCGGTGGCGTAAATGGTGGCTTGTGTTGAGCAAGCACGTCAGATTTCTGGACCATAGGGCCTTAGGGGATTGTGGTGCCACCTCCTTCCAGAAGCATCAAAAGCCACACTCAAGAAAACCCAAGCTGGGGCTGTGGAGGTGCCTCAGCCAGGACACTGATGGACATTTATGCGTGAGGACCTGAGCCCTCGCCCCCACAGTACTCATGTGGAAAAGTCAGGTGGAAAAGCATGGCCCTGCAGTCCCAGCAGGGAGGAGGCAGGCACAAGTGGATCGCTGGTGTTCACTGGCCAGCACAGGCTAGCCAGCCGAATCAGCCAGCCCAGGCTAGCCTCAGACACCAGAGCAGACAGCATGCCAAGACAGAATGCCCAACGGTGAACTATGCTACACACACACACACGTACCCAATCATTACACACACACACACACACACTCCCCCCCCCCGACATGTACCCAATCATCACACTCACACACACACACACACACCACAAAGAGAAAAGAGATGGCTTGGCACTTATGAACACGGATCCCTCTTGCAGAAGATCTGGATTTGGTTCCCAGCAGCCATGTTGGATGGCTCACAACCATGTGTAACCCCTGCCCCAGAGGGTGTCACGTCCTCTTCTGGCCTCTGCGGGCACGCACTCATGTACACATACAGACACACAAATACAGGCCATGACAAATTCTTCACACACACACACACACACACACACACACACACACATAAAAGGTGCCACCATGAGTCAAAATGACCAAAGGAACCAGAAAGAAGGGAAAATGACCAAAGGGAAGGGAGAAAACAGTGAGCATCCATGTTCCAAGCGGCCATGACAGCAGCAGCACCAAGAAGGGAGCAGCAAGTTCTTGTCCCCCCACCCGCCATGCCCCCTCCTCCGTCCCTCTTGCCATCTGGTCACTGGCATTTCCACGCCACCACACACATCCTCACTTTAGGCTCCTCAAGAGCACCAGCACCTATGGTCTGTCGGTTTCCAGGGGTAGCCACACAGTGTGCATCTTTCTGCAAAGGAAATCTTCAGAGAAGCAGCTCTGGCCTCCCTCCTGAGCAGGAAAAGGAGGGAGGAACATGAGGAGGGGGGCTCGGCTGCGCGCTGAGTTAGAGGCACAGCTGCCTGGAGCTCCCTTTGTTCTTTGACCATCTCCTGCGAGCTCTGTGTTGGTGACAGCGGCTGTTTGGGATGGCGCTCGCTGGACCTGGGGAGTCAGCTCAGTCGGCGGAGTGCTTGTTATGCAAACCTAAGCATCCGCGTGTGATACCCAGAACCGATGTGTAAAACCAGTGTGGTGGTGGGCTTCTGTAATCCCAGCACTGGGGACGCAGAGCCAGGGAGATGCCTGTGCGCACTGGCCAGCCAGTCTCGCCTATTGGGTGAGCTCGGGGTCTCCCACTGAGAGATCTTATCCTTAAAAAAGTTACTGAACAGTACCTAAGGAATAATGCCCAATGGTGACCTCTGGCCTCCACACACGCATATGCAAATGTGTACATACACGTGAATTTCTAAAAACCCTAGAGAAGGGCTTCCTGACAACACACAGGGTGGCGCACGAATGGGAGTTAGCAGCCTAGATGTGACCCTGGGTCCCCAAACCAGATGCTGGGGCCTCTGGGGACATAGAACAGTCAAGGAAGAGCCCCAGAAGAGGGTGCGAGGATGATGAGACATGAAGCTAAAGCAAAGCAGTCACTCACTGTGCACTTGTAAATGACACTGTGAGGAAAACAGCAGGGATTTGGGGTGGTCAGGAGGGCTCTCTGAGGAGACACTGACACATGGGCAGAGGACAGAAGTCATGACAAGGACACTCTAGGCCAGTGGTTCTCGACCTGTGGGTTGCCGCCCCTCAGGGGCTTGAATGACCCTTTCTAAGGGGTCGCCTAACACCATTGGAAAACACAGATATTTACAGTATAGTTCATAATAGTAGCAAAATTGCAGTTATGAAGTAGCAACGAAAATTTTATGGCTGGGGGTCACCGCAGCATGAGGAACTGTATTAAAGGGCCACAGTAGTAGGGAGATGGAGAACCGCTGCTCTTGGCAAGAAGGTCCTGGGGCAGGAACAAGCTCTGAGAACTTGGCATTTGGTGAATGGAGGTTAGCTGCTGTGTGTCTTCTCAGGTTGCAGAGGACAGGGTGGGTCCCACAGGGTCAACCTCCCCAAACGGCAGCGCAGCCGTAGAACAGGAGCCCTGATGTGAGCAATGTCTGGATTTGTATGATGGAATGGACCCCACCCATAACATGACATTTCTATGTATAGACTTCTGTGAGCATCTTAAGTGCTAAGGAGTCTCTCTGAGGCTGGTAAATCTTAGAACTAAAAATAGTCTCTGAAAATCATCTATTTTATTGTCACTTAATATCTCGTGTTTTCCTTTGTATTCAGTTACACATTAGCTGCTTTTCTTGTCGTTTTGACAAGCTGTCTGCCAAAAACAGCATAGAGGGGTAGGGGTGGAGAGGAGGGTTTATTGGGGCTCACTCTGAGGAGACCCTGAGATTGTCAGGCCCAGGCAGAGAGGGAGAACATCTGAAGCACCTGGTCTAAAATCAACCTTCAGGGGTACAGAGGTGGCTCAGTCTCTGAGAGGACTGGCGGCTCTCACAGAGGACCTGGGCTTTGCTCCCAGCGCACACGTGCACACACACACACACACACACACACACACACACGCACACACACACGCGCACACACACACACACACACACACACACACACACACAGAGGCTCACACCATCCGTGACTCCAGCTTCAAAGGATCTGACCCCTCTTCTGGCCTCTGCAGCCACCAGACACATGTGCTACACAAATACAAATGGTGTGTTGGTGTCACTCCATTACGTCCAGAGACCTGAAGACAGGATGACAGGAAAACAAGACACGAGCAGTAAGAGACCACACAGAAACGGCACCAGACACTCATAGCCTCCTGTTACTACAAGTCCCTGAGATCACAGACGTACTAAGTGGGAAGGTTTCGGCTCTCGGTTCTGAAGCTCTCAGTCTGTGACTGATGGCTCCTATTGCCTTGTGTGGGGCAGTGCTTCACGGTGGGAGCGCAAGGGAGACTGAACTGCCTGCCTCGTGCCAGCACTAAAAGGAAAGGAAGCCCTCAGGTCACACAGTCCCTTCAATCCCCATCCCTTCAACAAGGTCCTTCCCCTTTGAGGCGCCCCCTCCCAACGCTGCCACACTGAGGACTGGGCCCTAGCGACACGGACTCTGGGAGGCTTTGGGAAATGATCATAACAGTTTGTCTGAAGTCACAACCTCTCCCCGACATAAAAGATGACAAAAAAAAAAAAAAAATACTAAAGTTAACATCAACATAATGGCAAACACACTTAATCCCGGGACTCAGGAGGTAGAGGCAGGAGGATCTCTTGTGAGTTTGAGGCCAGAGCCTGGTCTACATAGAAAGTTCTAGACCAGCCAGGTCTACATAGTGAGAGCCTGAATAACAATAATAATAATAATAACAACAACAATAATAAAGTAATACTAGGACCACTTCACAGCCCAAGGTTTTCGTCCATCACCATCACCAAGACCACCCGGTGTCCTCCCACAGGACAGGGAAGGACACAAGGGTTGCACGTCACAGGAGCCCCTCTGCCTCAGCGCTGTCCCAGTGTGCTCCCTCATTCTCCTAGGAGGCACATCGGGTCTGCCGGCCACACACACACAATAACAGGCAGGGCGGCCCAGAGCTCTTATAGCCCCCGCCCTGTCAGCTGCTCCTCGCTTGTTACCTGAGTGACATCTGTGGAGAACGGGCCCCTCTCTGGGCGTTTCTCATGAGAATGGTGTCATAGTTTGGATCTGAAATGTCTCCTTCAACCTCCTATTTTGATGAGTGTCCCCAGCTGTTCTGAGAGGCTCTGTACAGATGCTTTAGGATGGAGGAAGGGATCACTGTGTAGCCCCACCTCCCCCTCTGCAGTCCTGTGAGATCCTCAGCACACCTCTCTGTCTCCTGCCACCACCCCACCCCACCCCACCCCACCCCCCCCCGCCTTTGCCCTCCCCCCAGTCCCCACCGCATATTCAAGACTGAGAGGCTGTGAAAGCCCCTAGTCAAAGCAAACCCTTCCTCCCGGGAGCTATTCCTGTCCGGCATTTTGTCACAGTAACATAAAGGTCATTCAAAACCTCCGCCTCCTCGTCTCTTCGGAAGCCAAGGTGGCTGTGGCTGTGTAAGCCAGACAGCTGGCCCAGAGGATTCCGGAGATTCTTCTTTCTTGACTTCCCACCTCATAGAAGCACCAGTTTACTGTACCTGGCTTCACGCGAATCCTGGGGATTCTAACTGAAGCCCTCATGATGTGTGCTGCCGGCCACTGAGGCTGTCCGTGGCCCTAAGGTCATTTTTTCTTTCTGCGGCTCCCAGAGTCCTGACCTCACACAGAGGAAGCCAGTCGGTTGGACCTGAGGCCTTTCCAGAGACCTTCTGATATAGCGAGATACCTAAGTCCATTTCCTGCGTCCTGAAATCAGCCTCATCTCCAAGGGTCACTGGCCGCTTTTACCGAGAAAGTCTCACAGAACAGAAGCTGCGCTGTCATTGAGTAGGCATTGTCGGTTAAAAAAAAAAAAATGTTTTTTACAGTGTTGACCCTAGAAAAACAAGCTGCGATACAACGCATCTGTGCATGGGTGCATGCACATGCGTGTCTATGTGAGCACGCATTTGCAAGTGTGTGTCATCTATGCATGCTCATATTTGAACATGTACACATGTGTGTGTGCACGTGTGCATTGTGCATACAAATTTGTGAGTGTGTCCACATGTGTGCGGAGGACAGAGGCCACATCAGGTGTCATCCTTTTCCTCCGTTCACCCCCCTTATTTCTTGAGGCAGGGTTTCTCCCTGAACCTGAAGCTCACTAAGTCAGCTACAACGACAAGCAAGCTCCCCACTTGACCCTCTTGTCCCCGCCCTGGAGTAGACATGTGCCACCATACCTGGCTTTCACGTCCCTGCTGGGGACTCAAACTCAGATCCCCCTGCTTCCTTGCAAGCCCTATACGTACTGAGCCACCTCCCCATGCCAGGGCTGTTTCAGCTTTACAAAACAAATCTAGGTTTGCATTTTGCTTGGCTCTGTGCTTGGAGCGTCTCTGCCTGAGGATGTGCAGCTGGGGCAGGGGGGTGTCACTCGGGAGTGCTAAGTCACCAAGCCTGCACTTGCTTCATTTTGTGTTTTCACAATCCTAAGAGAAACCTCAAGGCTCAGCCACTGAGTAAGCGGCTGCCCGCATCAGAGCGTTTACATACACACACACACACACACACACACACACACACACACACACACACACACTCACACACCCTAGCTCTGCACCGGCCACCCAGGGGAAGTCAAGGCAGTATCACTCAGACTGCCAACAAGGATGCATTTCTCTCTATTTTTATTTTTCCTATGAAAAGAAAAAAGAAAAATATTGTACGCTGAAACTGGGCATTTTGTTTTTTTGTTTGTTTCACCTGCCTGGGCCTGTACACCAGTCCTCCACAGTTGCAAAGCCTGCTGGGAAGCCGGAATGCAAACACCGCTGTCCTGGTGATTTCCAGCCAGCGCACCGCTTCCAGGAGACAAGAATGCTTTCCCGAAGCTCCTCACACCCGTTGGCGTCTCTTCCCTTGACGCTTTTGAAATAATGTGCCAGCTTCAGTCCAGCCGTGTCTGCAGCCTGCTTCCGGGGGTGCACAGACGTGGGGCTCGGCTGCCTCAGCTCCTGCCCTACCTCTAGCCTGGTCGTTCCTTCATGCGGCTCCATCATCGATAGCTCTGGCTCACCGATTCTCACACTCGGGATCGCAGGGGTCCAGCCTCCAGCTCCCTTCTGCCTGCTTCCATTCTCTCAGCCTCCTACCTAACTGACAGCGATAGCAGCCTGGCTTGTCTCTGGCTACCCCCTCCATGTCACTCAAACCATCTTCCTAGATAGTTACTGAGGCAATGGCCTTCGGGTCCAGCTTAGAAAAACGCGGGCGGCCGCCCATCAATCAAGAAGTGTAATCCCACATTCTCAGATGAGTGTTTTCATCATCTTGCTCCAGTCTCATTTTTTCTTTCTGGTCCAATGCACCTGTTCATTCACCCCTGTCTTGGCATCTCTGAACAGGCCACTTGTTTGTTTGTTTTGGTTTTCCGAGACAGGATTTCTCTATGTAGCCTTGGCTGTCCTGGACTCGCTTTGTAGACCAGGCTGGCCTCGAACTCACAGCGATCCGCCTGCCTCTGGCTCCCGAGTGCTGGGATTAAAGGCTACGCCACCACGCCCAGCCCACTTGTTTATTTTTGTTCACCTCTGCCTTTAATTTTAACTGTTTTCCTAACTGGGATTTTCAGCTCCCTTCCATGTGGCCCACATAACCAGCCCCTACCCATCTCATCTCTCCGCCTCTAGTCCTGAGCTAACCCTGCCGTTAGGGTTTGAATCTGAAACAACGTGCCCGAAGGCTCAAGAGTTGAGTGTTACTAGCTGATGGCACTGTTTGAGGGAGGGTGTGACACCTTCCGATGGAACGTCTCTAGCTCTGTCTCCTCTTCCTGACCCATGTCCAATGAAGTCTCCTGCCACGGAAACCCCACCACGACTCCTGCGGATAGACTTAGTTCTCTCAAGCTTTGAACAAAGAGAGACCATTCCTCCCCAGGCTGTTTCTGTCAGAGGTTTTGCCACAGTGACAGAAAGGGAACTGGGCCACGTTGCCCCCTCCAGGCTCCTGCCACACTGCTGTCAGGCTTCCCCTGGCGTTCTGTAGCAGGGAACAGTCTCCAACTGTGGTAGCCTACAGGAAGCAGACAGCGAGGAGCACTGAAGCCACAGAAAGAAAACCCAAGACGACCTGCATCCGCGGTTCTCAGCCTCCCCAACACCGCAGCCCTTTAATACAGTTCCTCTTGCTGTGGTGACCTCTCCCCCCCCACCATAAAATTACTTCCATTGCTTCACCACTGTAATTTCGCTATTGTTATGAATGGTGGTATAACTGTCTTACGTGCAGGATATCTGATGTGTGACCCCGGTGAAAGGGTTGTTTGACCCCCCAAAGGACAAAAGGGGGTGTGACCCGCAGGTTGAGAAGCCCTGATCTAGAGCATGTACAAAGCCTAGAATGTGACAAGGGGTAGAGTTGTCACCAAGGACCTCAGAAAGAAAGTCCAGGACCCCGTGGACAGTGCTGTGAACTCTGCTAACCACGTGAAGGGGGGTGGGTAGCATTCTTCTGTCTTCTAGAAGCAGAAGAGGGACCATGGCCTCAGTCACCCTTTGAGGCCAGCGTTGTTCTGATTCCAAAGATGGACAAAGACGAGGATAAGGTGGAGACCAGAAACATGGGAGTCTCCACTTCCCTCACATTTTAGAATACCCAATAGATATCTTGGGGTTTGGAGCCAAGTCCAAACCCCAAATCCATTTACCCAGCCACCATGTTCACATGGCCTGCCGGCTGCTTTCCACGTGGGCAGCTAGGGCTTGTGAGTCTCAAGTGTGCAAGAACTGTGCTTCATAGATGTGTCCATGTGATTACATAACACAATCTGACCACACATACACACACACACACACACACACACACACACCCCTTGGTCCCTCCCTCCTCATCAGTCCCCTTTTGTGTCACATATACAGACGTGAGCTTATGTGTCTGTATAAAACATAGGATCCACAAATGAGAAAAAAGAATTCAATATTTGTCTTTCTGAGTTTGACTTAAAACGCTGAATATGATCATTTCCGGTTGCATCATTTTCCTGCAAATGACATCATTCATTTTCTTTATGCATTTCATTTTTCTTTATTTGTGCTTCTGTTGGTGGCTGATTCGACAACTCAGCTGTTAGGAACAGCACCGCAATAAACATGAACGGTGGTGTCCTAGTTTCATTTCTGTTGCTGTGATAAAATACCTGGAAAAATGCAACTTACAGGAGAAGTGTAACTGGACTTTTTTTTTCTTTTACTTTGTGGGTTCCTTACTCTCTTCCACCCTTCCAACCCCCAACCCTTGGTAGGAGAAAAAAAAGGATGGAGGGAAAAGGGGGGCCATCACTATCGTTAGACAACCTCCTGCTGATCAGGGGCACTGAGTTCCTTGGGTCAAGTTTGACCTTTGCCATGAGGATATTCAATTTCTTCTCCTACTCAGTTTGTGCATGACCACTGGGAAAATGGCAACAACAGAAACCAGCAATCAACACATCAGGAGGAGGAGCAGCAGCTGCCACAGCCTCGGTCAGGGATCTAGTACTTTATATCCCTCTCAAGAGTCCCCAGAATCCCAAATGCCAGACACTTGCAGAAACTATCTGCAGCTGACAAAATTACACACCCTTGCTAGAGCACCAGGCAAAAAATAGTCACCTGCTGTGGACCATCTGAAGCATCCCTGTATCCTACACCTGGGATTAAATGCAAAAAAAAAAGTATTCCCAGAACATTTCCATGTCTTTAAAGAAATGAAAAGCTCTCGCTACAGAAAAGAGAGCTTATGTCAGGTTATATAGTGTCAGGGGCATCAGGATGATAGGTGCTCCAAATGGCTGGACTCACACACCCATGTCAAGAGCAGAGACGAGATGAGTGAATTTACACACACTCCCTTGCTTGTGTTCAACTCCACCGCTCTCTACCACAGCTCAGGTTCCCCTGCCTAGGGGATGGTGCCGCCCACAGAGGGCTGGGCTCTTCCCACATAGGTTAACCAAATGAAGACCACGGGTCTCACAAGGGGTAAAGTCCATTCAGGCTGTGATGTGCATGGGAGAGTAACCAGGCAAGGAAATGCAATTCCCAGGTGTGTGTGATATTGCTGGGACCTATGTGCATTCCTGGCCTGATTTTTCACTGACAGCTGGTTGAGGCTGAATTCGGTCCTCGGCGCCTAGGGCCTTAACTCTCCCTTTCCTTTGCGGCAAAGGCCCTCCCAATCTGGTGTCTTGTGTGCCTTCTGAGGGCCGCAGGAAGGAGGAACAGGCAACACACAAGTGCGTCAAAGCCGTGCAAGGGTCAATCCACTACATGTTTGGCAAGGCAGGGTGTGCTCCAGATTTTCCGTGGCTCTCCCAGATTCCTCAGATAAGCACCCACCAACCAAAACACTCTGTCCTCACTCCTTCATCTCAGAGACAGGATCCCTTACAGGACCCCAAGGCCAACCCCACATCTGGGTTCTCCGCTTACCTCACGTTGGCGTCAGGGAGGTTAGAGGTACCCTGCACTGGGTTTAGATTTCCTTCCAAACAAACCCCTGAAATGGACTTGCTTTTTTCCTCTAAGGACAATGGGGAACACTCACCACCTCCTCGTTCATTACAATGGCCTGAGTAAAAGTGACCTGTGTTTGTCTTGAGGTGGTCTCCTGGAAGGACTCTGTCAGAGGAGGGCCAACCCCCTCCCGTCCCTCCCTCTTCCTATTCCCCCCCTCCATCATCCCTCCCCATCCCTCCATCCTCCCCACCCCCGCTCCGCCTCCTCATCACCTAGTCGAAAATTCGTTTTACCACACAATTAAACCCTCGTTCACTCATTTCAATTCTCTTGCCCCTCCAACAGTTGACAACAACATGCCAGTTGTGGTAGACTAACATATTACCTACCTGCTTCAGCAGGTATGTTGACTCACAGGGAAGCAAACAGACGTTGCACAGGTGGGACCCAAAGGATGTAGAATTCACCTAAGGGCCCCACCAGCTTGCCTCCACGTGGATGGGAATCAGAAATGGCATCCGTGATTCCTAAGCTTAATTAAGCACGTCCCATCGGAAAGTGCTTGGTTCTCAGGAACCGTACGTTTCATCCCCCAAGAAAAACTTGGGGGCCAATTTGGTCCAGCCAGAAAAGAACTGAAGCTGCATTGTCAAATAAGGTGCACCCAGTGCAGTCAGATTCTAGAGAGAAACCTCATACACAGCATGGTGTTTAGTTTCAGTAGATATGGTTTTAGACACTGTGTGTGTTTGTTACATGTGGTGTGTGTGTGTGTGGTGATTTATGTGTGTGTGGTGGTGGGTGGTGGGCTATGAATGGTAACTGTGGATGTGTGTGTTGTGTGTGTGGGTTAATGTTGTGTGTGGGTGGTGGGGTGTGTGTGTGTGTGTGGTTGGTTGTATAGCCATACTGTACACAGAAATTCTCATACAAACAAGACCAGCTGTCACCAACTGAAAGGAGCAGTGGGGAGCTGAGAGAGGCAAGCAGCATGCCTGGGGTGTGTCACGCGTCCACTGAACCCTTTAAGCCGCACACGTGCCCGGCAATGCCTATCAACACCAAGCCATACCAGAACCCCTCCGCGCCTGAAGTTTCACACAGGGCAGCAGTCATGGAGTTAGGGCTGAATGCTGGGTAATGGGACCCACTGGGTGCTCTAAAGAGCACTGTGCTTTTATACAGGTTAGTAAAACATGCTTTGAGGGCTGAGAGATGGCTCAGTGGTTAAGGGCACCGACTGTCTGCCTCCAGAGGTCGTTCAGGTTGTTCCCAGCAAACCACATGGGTGCTCACACAACCATCTATCATGACATCTGGGTGCCCTCTTCTGGCCGGCAGAGGTGTTATGTGGGTAGTGGCACATGTAATAATAGTACAGCATAAATAAATAAAATAAATCTTTTTACAAAAATAACATGCTTTGAGAGGACGGGCTCTCATGGGCGTGCAGAGGGACAATCTAGGCGGGCAGGAAACAGTGCTCAGTATTCTGAAGGATTCATTCTCCTCGGCTACCTTAAGTGAAAGTCACCAATCTTGCGCGCGTAATGGTGGCTTGTGTTGAGCAAGCACGTCAGATTTCCTGGACCATAGGGCTTTAGGGGATTGTGGTGCCATGCCCCCACTCCGTCCAGAAGCAAATCAAAAGGCCAACTCAAGAAAACCACAATCTGGGGCTGTGGAGGTGCCTCAGCCAGCACTGATGGACATTTAAGTATTCGGAGGACCTGAGCCCTCGCCCCCACAGTAACTCATGTGGAAAATGCAGGTGGAAAAGATGCCCTGCTGTCCCAGCATGGGGCGGCAGGCACAAGTGGATCGCTGGTGTTCACTGGACCAGCACAGGCTAGGCCAGACCCGAATCACACAGCCGCAGGCTAGCCTCAGACACCAGAGCGACAGCATGCCAGAACAGAAGGCACAACGAGTGAACTATCTCCAACACCACACATGTACGCTCAATCATTACAACAAACAATCAACACACCCACACACACACACACACGACACACACACACACAACCCACCATCCACCCACACCGACATTTACCAAATCATCAACACTCACAACACACACACACACCCAACAAGAGAAAGAGATGGCTTGGCACTTGAACAAACAACGGATCCCCTTGCAAGAAGATCATGGATTTGGTTTCCCAGCAAGCCATGTTGGGATGGAGCTCAAACCACCAGATGTACCTCCACCCAGAAAGGGTGGTCCACGTCCTTTCTGCTGGCTTCTGCGGGGCACTGCAACCATGTACACAATAACAGACAACAAATACAGGCCATGCAAATTCTCAAAACACAAACACACACAGACACACCCAACACACACACACACAACACACATAAAAGGTGGCCACCATGAGTCAAATGACGCAAAGGAAAACACAGAAAAGAAGGGAAAATTACAAAAGGTAAGGAGAAAAACAGTTGAGCATCCATGTTCCAGCCAACTCCATGTCAGCGGCCATGACAGCAGCAAGCACACACCAAGAAGGGAGCAGCATTCTGGTCCCCCCGCCAAACCCGCCATGGTGCCCCCTCCCTCCGCCCTCTTTCGCCATCTCGGTCCACTGGCAGTTTCCACCGCACACACAACACATACCTCACGTTAGGCCCTCAAGAGCACCAGCACCTATGGTCTGTGTTGGCGGTTTCCAGGGGTAGGCCACAACAGTTGCATCTTTCGTGCAAAGGAAATTTCAGGAAGCAGCTCGGCCTCCCCTCCTGAGCAGGAAAAGAGGGGAACATGAGGTCAGTGGGGGCGCGTCGTCGCGCTTAGTTAGAGGCACAAGCTGCCTGGAGCTCCCTTTGGTTTTTTTGACCATCCCTTCCGCGAGTCTCTGTGTTGGTGACAGCGGCCTGTTTGGGATGGCGCTCGCTGGACCTTCCTGTGGGTCCAGCTCAGTCGGCGGCGTGCTGGTTATGCAAACCTAAGCACATCCGCGTGTGATACCAGAAACCGATGTGTAAAAACCAGTGTGGTGGTGGGCTTCTGTAATCCCCAGCACGGGGGAGCAGAGCCAGGGAGATGCCTGTGCCACTGGCCAGCCAGTCCCTCGGCCTATTGGGTGAGCTCGGGGTCTCCACTGAGAGATCGTTAGCCTTAAAAAAAGATTACGGAACAGTACTAAGAATAATGCCCAATGGTGAACCCTTGGCCTCCCACACAACACGCATATATGCAAATGTGTAACATAACACGGGGAGTTCTAAAAACCCTAGAGAAAGGGCTTCCTGACAACACCAGGGTTGGCGCACGAATGGGAGTGTTAAGCAAAGCCTAGATGTGACCCTGGGTCCCCAAAACCAGATGCTGGGGCCCTCGGGGACATAAGAACGAGTAAGGAAGAGCCCCAGAAAGAGGGTGCGGGATGATGATAGACTGAAGCGAAAGCAAGCAGTCACTCACTGTGCACTTGTAAATAGGACACGTGAGGAAAACAAGCAGGGATTTGGGGGTGGTCAGGAGGGCCCTCTGAGGAGAACTGACACAATGGGCAGGACAGAATGCATGACAAGGACACTCATCTAGGCCAGTGGTTCTCGCACCTGGGGGTCTGCCGCCCCTCAGGGGCCTGGAAGACCCTTCTAAGGGGTCGCCTAACACACATTGGAAAACAACAGATATGTACAGTATAGTTCAAATAGGTAAGCAAAAATTGCAGTTATGAAGTAGCAAACGAAAATTTTGATGGCATGGGTCACCGCAGCACATAGGAACTGTAATTAAAGAGGCCAACAGTAGTATGGGAGAATGGGAGAACCGCTGCTCTTGGCAAGAAGGTCCTGGGGCAGGAAACAAGCTCTGAGAACTGGCATTGGTGAATGGAGTGTAGCTGGCTGTGTGTATTCCTCAGGTTGCAAAGAGGACGGGTGGGTCCCAGCAGAAACCTCCCCAAAACGGCAGCGCAGCCTAGAACAGAAGCACTGGTGAGCATGGTCTTGAGATTTGTATGATGGAATGGCCCCACAGGGCCCCCCCCCTAAACAGGACATTTCTAGTGTATAGATACTCTCGTGTGAGCATCTTAAAGTTCTAAGGGAGTCTCTCTGAGGCTGGTAAAGTCTTAGAACTAAAATATCTCTGAAAATCATCTATTTTAATTGGTCACTTATAATCTCGTGTTTTTCCTTTGTATTCAGTTACACATTAGCTCTTTTCCTTGTCGTTTTGACAAGCTGTCCCGCCTGCCAAAAACAGCATAGAGGGGTAGGGGTGGAGAGGAGGGTTTTAATATGTGGGGCTCACGCTGAGGAGACCCGGAGATGGGGTTGTGGGTGGGGGTGGGGGTGGGGGGTGGGGGGGGGGGGGGGGGGGGGGCGGGGGGGGGGGGGGGGGGGGTGGGGGGGGGGGGGGGGGGGGGGGGGGGGGGGGGGGGGGGGGGGGGGGGGGGGGGGGGGGGGGGGGGGGGGGGGGGGGGGGGGGGGGGGGGGGGGGGGGGGGGGGGGGGGGGGGGGCGGGGGGGGGGGGGGGGGGGGGGGGGGGGGTGGGGGGGGGGGGGGGGGGGGGGGGGGGGGGGGGGGGGGGGGGGGGGGGGGGGGGGGGGGGGGGGGGGGGGGGGGGGGGGGGGGGGGGGGGGGGGGGGGGGGGGGGGGGGGGGGGGGGGGGGGGGGGGGGGGGGGGGGGGGGGGGGGGGTGGGTTCCCAACAACCCAAACCACCCACCAAACCACCACAACCCCACCACCCCCACAACCCCACCAAAACACCACACCACAAACACCAACACCACACACAAACCCACACCAACCCCCCAACCCACCCCCACCCAACCAAACCCCACCCCCAACAAAACAACCCACCAACCCCCGCCAACCACCCCCCCCAAACAACCCCCACAAAACCCCACACAAACACAAACAAACCACCCAACCCCCAACCAACCACAAAACCCCCAACCAAACCCACCCAAAAAAACCACCCACCACACACAAAACCCCACCACCACAAAACAACCCACCCCACCCACCAAAACAACAAAAACACCACCAACACCCACCCCCAAGGGCGACACCCCAACGGCCACATGCCCAGGCAGAGAGGGAGAACATCTGAAGCACCTTTGGGGGTCTAAAATCAACATTCAATTGGTCTACAGATGTGCTCATTCCTCTGAAGGGAAACTGGCGGCTCTCACAGAGGACCTGGTCGTTGCTCCCAGCGCACACGTGCACACACACACACACACACACACACACACACACACACACGCACAACACACCAAACACACGCACACACACACACCACCACACACACACCCCCACACACGGAGGCGCACACACACCATCCGGGACCCAGCTCTTCAAAGGATCTGACCCCTCGCTGGCTCTGCAGCCACCAGACACATGTGCGACACAAATACAAGGGTGTGTTGGTGTCCACTCCATTACGTCCCAGAGACTGAAGACAGGATGAAACAGGAAAACAAGAACGAGCAGTAAGAGACGGCACACAGAAACGCACCAGACACTCATTAGCCTCCGGTTACTACAAAGTCTCCCCTGAGATCCATACGTACTAATGGGAAGGTTTTCGCTCTCGTTCTGAAGCTCCAGGGGTCGTGTGACGGGATGGTTTCCCTATTGCCTTTGTGTGGGGCATGCTTCACGGTGGGAGCGCAAGGAGACTGAACTCTGCCTGCCTCGTGCCAGCACTAAAAGGAAAGGAACCCTCAGGGGGTCACACGGGTCCTTCAAGCCCCCATCCCTCACAAGGTCCCTTCCCCTTTTGAAGGTGAGGCGCGCCCCCGCCCCACGCTGCCACACTGAGGACTGGGCCATAGCCGACAACGACTCTGGGAGGCGGGGGAAATGTCAGAAAGTTGTCTGAGTCACAACCGCTCCACGACATAAAAGATGACAAAAAAAAAAAAAAAAAAAATACTACAAAGTTACAAAGAAAGTAACATCCAACATAATGGCAAACAACACTTAATCCCGGGACGCAGAGGTAGAGGCATGAGATCTCTTGTGAGTTTGAGGCCAGAGCCTGGTCTACATAGAAAGTTCTAGACCACAGGGCTACATAGTGAGAGCCTGAATAACAATAATAATAAATAATAACAACAACAATAATAAGGAATACAGACCACTTCAAAGCCCAGGTTTTCGTCGCATCACATCACCAAGACCACCGGTGTCCTCCAAGGCAGGGAAGGACACAAGGGTTTGCACGTCACAGGACCCCTCTGCCTCAGCGCTGTCCCAGTGTGCTCCCTCATTCTCCTGGGAGGCACATCGGGTCTGCCGCCACACACACACAAGTAACAGGCAGTGCGGCCCAGAGCTCTTATAAGCCCCCGCCTGTCAGCTCTCTCGCTTGTTCATGAGTGACATCTGTTGGAGAACGGGCTCCTTCTGGCGTTTCTCATGAGAATGGTGTCCATAGTGTTGATCTGAAATGTCTCATTCAACCTCCTCTTTGATGAGTTTCACCAGATTGTTCTGAGAGGACTCTGTACAGATGCTTTAGGATGGAGGAAGGATAACTGTTAGCCCCACCTCCCCCTCTGCAGTCCCTGTGAGATCATCAGCGGGGCACAACCGCTCTGTCCTCTGCCACCCACCCCACCCCCCCACCCCCGACTTTGCCTCCCCCCAATCCCCACCGCATATATCCAAGACTGAGAGGCTGTGAAAGCCCTAGTCAAAGCAAACCCTTCCTCCCGGGAGCGTATTCCTGCGCGGCAATTTTGTCACAAGTAACATAAAGGTCATGCAAACCCTCACCTCCGCCTCCGCGGCTCGGAAGCCAAGGGGCTGTGGCTTGTGGTAAGCCAGACAGCTGGCCAGAGGTCCAGGAGAGTCTTCTTTCTTTTGACTTCCACCTCATAGAAGCACAACCCAGTTTATACTGTACCCTGGCGGCACGCGAATCCTGGGATCTAACGGAAGCCCTCATAGGTTGCTGCGCCCCACTGAGGCTGTCCTGGCCCTAAGGTCCATTCGTCTGCGGCTCCAGAGTCCTGACCTCACACAGAGGAAGCCAGTCGGGTTGAACCTGAGGCCTTCCAGAGAACCTTCGGATATAGCGAGATACCTAAGTCGCATTCCGCGGCCGTCCGGAATCAGCCTCATCTCCAAGGGCACGGGCAGAGTTTTACCGAGAAATCGCACAGAACAGAAGCCTGCGCTGTCATTGAGTAGGCATTGTCGTTTAAAAAAAAAAAATGTTGGTTACAGTGTGACCCCTAAGAAAAACAAGCTGCGATAGACAACGTATCTGTGCATGGGTGCATGCACATGCGTGTCTATGTGAGCACGCTTTCAAGGTTGGTGTCATCATGCTGCCTCATATTTGAACATGTACACTGTGTTGTGTGCCGTGTGCATTTGCATACAATTGTGAGTGGGTTCCACACATGTGTGGGGAGGACAGAGGCCACAATCAGTGTCAGCCTTTTGCCTCCTCGCCGTGCCACCCCCTTATTTCGTGAGGCGGGTTTCCTCCCTGACCTGAAAGCTCATAAGTCAGTACAAACAACGACAAGCAGCTCCCGCACTTGACCCTCTGGTCCCCGCCCTGGAGTAGAAATTGCCACCAATACCTGGCTTTCAGTCCCTGCTGGGGACTCAAACTCAGATCCCCCTGCTTCCTTGCAAGCCTATACGTACTGAGCCAACCCCTCCCCATGCAGGGCTGGTTTCAGCGTTCAAAAACAAATCTAGTTTGGCAGTTTGCTTGGCTCTGTCTTGGAGCGTCTCTTCTCTGCTGCCTGAGGAGGTGCAGCTGGGGCAGGGGGTGTCCTCTCGGGAGTGCTAAATAACCAAGAGCCTGCACTTGCACTTGCTGCATGTTGTGTTTTCAAATCCGAAGAGAAACCTCAAGCGCAGCCACTGAGTAAGCGGCTGCCCGCAATCGAGCGTTTTACACACACACACACAACACACACACACACACACACACACACACACAACCTACTCGGCACTGGCCACCCAGGGGAAGACAGGCAGTAGTACACTCAGACTGCCAACAAGGATGCATTTCTCTCTACGGGGGCGGGGGCGTTTTTATTTTCCTATGAAAAGAAAAAAGAAAATATTGTACGCTGAAACTGCATGTTGTTTGTGGGGTTGTTTCACCTGCCTGGGCCTGTACACCAGTCCTCCACAGTTGCAAAGCATGCGGGAAGCGGAATGCAAACACCCGCTGTGCCTGGTATCTCCAGCCAGCGCACCGCTTCCGGAGACAAGAATGCTTCCGAAGGCGCCTCACACACGTTGGCGTCTCTTCCTTGATGCTTTTAAATAATGTCCAGCTTCAGTCCAGCCGTGGTCTGCAGCCTGCTTCCGGGGGTGCCACAGACGTGGGGCTCGGCTGCCCCAGCTCTGCCTACCTCTACCTGGTCGTTCCTTCATGCGGCTCCATCGTTGATAGCTCTGCTCACCGATTCTCACACTCGGGATCGCAGGGTCCACCTCCACGGCTTCTCCCCTGCTTACATTCTCTCAGCATCCTACCTGAACTGACACGATAGCAGCCTGGCTTGTCTCGGCGACCCCTCCAGTCACTCAAACCATCTCTAGAGAGTTAACTGGCAATGACTTTCGGTCAGCTTAGAAAAAACGCGGGCGGCCGCCCACAGCGAAGAGTGTAATCCCATTCTCTCTAATGAGTTTGTTTTTTTCGTAATCTGCTCCAGTCCCAGGTTTTCTTTCTGGGCAAATGGACCTGTTCTTCACGTCATGGCGGCCTGTCTTGGCATCTCTGAACAGGCCACTTGTTTGTTTGTTTGGTTTTCCGAGACAGGATTCTCTGTGTAGCCGGGCTGTCCTGGACCTCGCTTTGTAGACCAGCTGGCCTCGAACGCACAGGACTGTGTGTGTGTGCACACGCGCGTGTGCGTAAGTGTGCTCGCGCGCACATGCCTGCCTGCCACATCTGTGTGCATGCGTACGCATCTGTCTGTGTGCATTTGTGTGTGTATGTGTCTGTGTGTCTATGTGTCTGTGTGTGCATGCATGCTGACATGCCTACGCCAGAAGCCACTTGGAAGGAGCCTTGCAGATCTGTATGCACCTGTCTGTGTGCATTTGTGTGTGCAAGTTTGCGACTGTGTGTCTGTGTGCATGTGTCTGTGTGTCTGTCTATGCATGCATGCTGGCATGCCTCCGACAGAAGCCGCTTGGAAGGAGCCTTTCAGATGTGTGTTAAGAGTCGGATCCAGGCTGCTCTCTTCCCAGCTCTTCTCCTCCGCCTTCTGCGTCCTTCCTCCCTCTGGGACTCCCGCCTCCACTTGCTCTCTAGTCCCAAGTAACCTTCTCCTCCTCTCATTCTCCATTACCAGAAAGGGTTCTGCTGGGTGTGGTGACACATGCCCTCAGAAAGCCAAGCAGGAGGACCCTGCATTTGAGGCAAGCTCAGCTACACAGCGGACCCTGTCTCAAAACACTGACACGCTAGGCTGTTGTGAGCATCAGGTCAGGGGCTGGGGCAGGTGGGAAGAAGAGCTGCTGGGGTGTCAGTGAGGTCACGCAGGCTTACCCAAGGGTCGCTTGCATATAAACCCTTTCTGGAATGAACAGAGTGCAGAATTTTGCAGGAGCCTCCTAG
Source organism: Acomys russatus (assembly GCF_903995435.1). Lineage (NCBI taxonomy): Eukaryota > Metazoa > Chordata > Mammalia > Rodentia > Muridae > Acomys > Acomys russatus. The sequence goes on along the minus strand of NC_067155.1, from coordinate 63,056,126 downwards.
ACTCCTGGAACCTGTGGCTCTTGTGTGGCACCATCACTTCCACAGACCGCGTGTGTCTCAGACCTAGTTAGGGTTTGGAACTTGCTCCAGCCCGAGCCCCGCCCCCCCATCACACCTCTGCCCTTGCCTGTAGCCATGTCATCCTACAAACTCAGCATTACCCTAACCTTAGGCAGATCTACCACATGCAGGGAGTCACCAGAGAGCCAGGAGCTCATGTGCTAATTAATTAAGTCAGGAAATCTCCCACTGAGCCCCTCAAAGGGCAGGTACGAGGGACACCAATCACCATCCATCCATCCACCCACAAATCCCCACGCTCCGGCCGCCATTCACTTAGGGCGATGTCCTAAGGCATGCTGTACATGAGGCACAGCCTACCCCCACCCCCAACTTCACAAAACATTCTAGACAGGGCCACTAACGGCAGGCGGTTGTTTGACCAGAGGGTGTTACCCAGCCAAATGGCACAGAAGTCCTACACTAGAGTATTCACAGAGTGAGTGTGTACATGGGGGGGGGGGGGTTTTGCTCTCCCAGAAGGGTGGGGTGCAGCTCAGTGGGTAGAGTGCCTTCCCTGACCCCTCCTCAATCTACAAAGCCCCAGCATCCTCTAAACCAGGCATGATAGCACATACCTGTAATCCCAGCCTTTTGGTGGTGGAGGCAGAAGGATTCAAAGTCCAAGGTCTTTCTGGCTATGTAGTATGTAAAGCCAACATAGAGTACATGAGACCTTCTCCATCCGCCACCCCCGCCCCAAATGAAGTAAAGGATGCTGGGAAATAGTCTGAGACCCTCCCCCGCCCAAGAGGATAGTAGAGCAGGGAACAGGTACAGAGATGAGACGAGAAACAGGCCATGGGAGGAGGGGGCCGAGAGAGCGTAGGAAGGAATGTGATACGATCCCATAAACCTTGTGAAAAGAACTCATCGCTCCTCAACAGAGATCTTCTGTCCCTTTAACATGGTCCCAAGTAAGGCCAGAGAGGGCGTGGGGGCAGGTAGGGCAGACCTTTCTGCAGGATTCTTCTCATAAAGGTCTTTAAAGGAGAACCAGGAAGGAAACAAGTGGTGGTTCTGTAGCTACCACCCTCCGTTTCTCTAAACAAACACACAGCGAGCAGGCTGGGGCCATCCTGGGAAAGCAATTCCACCCAGTAAGTAGTCCTTGGAAAGAGAACAGTTGACTCTGCCTCATCTCAGCGGAAGTGCGGGACCCACGTGTCCTATGCAAATACAGCCACAGGCAAACTAGACATTGAGCTGACTGGCCCAGGGCCAGGGTTCCCCAGGTCCCCAAGGAGTAGGGAGGGCAGAGGCACTGGCCTCTCTCTGGCCTTGGCTGCCTGCTCCTGTGGCTCCATCAGCTCAGTTACTGACATGTGGGCACGAGCGCATGATCAGGGCTTTTCCCCAGCTGAACCGTTGTTCTAGAAGCGTTGTTACAGCTATACCACCCACCTGGAGTGGAAGCCAGCGCTCCTGTGATCACACTCAGCACCAAGACCAAGTGAGAAAGTGGTTTCCTGAGACTCAGAGACGGATCTGCTACTCACCAGTTCCCAGAGGCTCCATCGGGCCACCGCCAGGCTCCTGATGCGACTGCCCTTGGGTCAACTGCTGCTGTGTGTCAATATGGCAACTCTCTTGACAGCCCCATGCAGCTCGTACTGGCTGTCCTCCCCGTCTCTGGGCCAGGAGTTTAGCTGGGGTTGGCAGGGTCCCTTCCCAGGGTCTCACAAGGGTAAAGTCATTCAGGGCTGTGATGTCATGGGAGAGTTAACCAGGCAAGAATGCAATTCCAGGTGTGTGTGTTTGCTGTGACCTATTGCATTCTGGCCTTGGATTTTCACTGACAGTGGTTTGAGGCTGAATTCTCTGCTCCTAGGGCCTTAACTCTCCTTTCCTTGCTGCAAAGGCCCTTCCCAATCTGGTGTCTTGTGCCTTCTGAGGGCCTCAGGAGAGGAGGAACAGCAAACACCAAGTGCAGCCGTGCAGTCAAATCCACTCATGTTGGCAGAGGCAGGTTGGCTCCAGATTTTCCGTGGCTCCCAGAGTTCTCATGCCACCCCCAAAAACACTCTGTCCTGCACTCCTTCTTCTCAGAGACAGGATCCCTTACAGGACCCCAGGCCACCCGCACATCTGGTTCTCCCTCTTCCTCACGTTGGCGTCAGGGAGGTTAGAGTCCCCTGCCCTGGTGTTTAGATCCTTCCAAACCCCTGATGGCTTGCTTTTTCTCTAAGGACATTGGGGACACTCACCACCTCTGTTTCATTTACAAGTGGCCTGAGTAAAAGTGACCTGGTTTGTCTTGAGGCTGGTCTCCTGGGAAGGCACTCTGCAGAGGGCCACCTCCCTCCCTCCCTCCCTCCATCCCTCCCTCCCTCCCTCCCTCCATCCATCCATCCTTTCAGTTCTACCACACAATTAAACCTCTTTCACATTTTCTTTGCCCCTCCACAGTTGAGCACACTGCCAGTGTGTGGTAGACTACATCAATTACCCTGCTTAGCAGGTATGCTTGGACTCACAGGGAAGCCAACAGACTGCACAGGTGGGCCCAAGGATGTAGAATTCCACCTTAAGTGCCCCCACCAGCTGCCTCCACGTGGATTGGGGCATCAGAAGTGGCATCCTGATTCCTAAGCTTAATTCAGTCACCCCTGGAATGCTTGGTTCTCAGGAATCCGTACGTTTCACCCAAGACTTGGGCCATTTGGTCCAGCCCAGAAAAGAACTGTAAGCTGCATTGTCAAATAAGGTGCACCCAGTGCAGTCAGATTCTAGAGAGAACCTCATACACACAGTGGTGTTTTAGGTTTCAGGAGATATGTTAGACACTGTGTGTGTTTGTTACATGTGGTGTGTGTGTGTGTGTATTATGTGTGTGTGGTGTGGTGTGTGTCTATGTATGGTACATGTGGTATGTGTGTGTGTGTGTGTGTGTTATGTATGTGTGGTGTGGTGTGTGTGTGTGTGTGTGGTGTATCCATACATGTACACAGAAGTTCTCATACAAACAAGACCAGCTGTCACCAACTGAAAGGAGCGTTGGTGGGAGCTGAGAGAGGCAAGCAGCCATGCGTGGGGTGGTCACGCGTCCACTGAACCCTTTATTCTCCTACACGTGCCCTGCCATGCCTATCAACACCAAGCCCATATCCAGACCCTCGCGCCTGAGTTCACAGGGCAGCAGTCATGGGAGTATGGGCTGAATGCTGGGTAATGGGACCCACTGGGTGCTCTAAGCAGGCACTGTGCTTTTACAGTTAGTAAAAACATGCTTTGAGGGCTGGAGAGATGGCTCAGTGGTTAAGGGCACCGACTGTTCCTCCAGAGGTCCTGAGTTCAGTTCCCAGCAACCACATGGTGGCTCACAACCATCTATCATGAGATCTGGTGCCCTCTTCTGGCCTGCAGGTGTATATGTGGGTAGTGCAATGTATACATAATAAATAAATAAATAAATCTTTTAAAAAATAACATGCTTTGAGCAGGACAGGCTCATGGGCGTGCAGAGGGACTCTAGGCGGGCAGGAAACAGTGCTCACGTATTCTGAAGGATTCATCTCCGGCTACCTTAAGTGAAAGTCAAATTTCTGCGGCGGCGTAAATGGTGGCTTGTGTTGAGCAAGCACGTCAGATTTCTGGACCATAGGGCCTTAGGGGATTGTGGTGCCACCTCCTTCCAGAAGCATCAAAAGCCACACTCAAGAAAACCCAAGCTGGGGCTGTGGAGGTGCCTCAGCCAGGACACTGATGGACATTTATGCGTGAGGACCTGAGCCCTCGCCCCCACAGTACTCATGTGGAAAAGTCAGGTGGAAAAGCATGGCCCTGCAGTCCCAGCAGGGAGGAGGCAGGCACAAGTGGATCGCTGGTGTTCACTGGCCAGCACAGGCTAGCCAGCCGAATCAGCCAGCCCAGGCTAGCCTCAGACACCAGAGCAGACAGCATGCCAAGACAGAATGCCCAACGGTGAACTATGCTCCACACACACACACATGTACCCAATCATTACACACACACACACACACACACACACACACACACACACACTCCCCCCCCGACATGTACCCAATCATCACACTCACACACACACACACACACCACAAAGAGAAAAGAGATGGCTTGGCACTTATGAACACGGATCCCTCTTGCAGAAGATCTGGATTTGGTTCCCAGCAGCCATGTTGGATGGCTCACAACCATGTGTAACCCCTGCCCCAGAGGGTGTCACGTCCTCTTCTGGCCTCTGCGGGCACTGCACTCATGTACACATACAGACACACAAATACAGGCCATGACAAATTCTTCACACACACACACACACACACACACACACACACACACACACACACATAAAAGGTGCCACCATGAGTCAAAATGACCAAAGGAACCAGAAAGAAGGGAAAATGACCAAAGGGAAGGGAGAAAACAGTGAGCATCCATGTTCCAAGCGGCCATGACAGCAGCAGCACCAAGAAGGGAGCAGCAAGTTCTTGTCCCCCCACCCGCCATGCCCCCTCCTCCGTCCCTCTTGCCATCTGGTCACTGGCATTTCCACGCACACCACACATCCTCACTTTAGGCTCCTCAAGAGCACCAGCACCTATGGTCTGTCGGTTTCCAGGGGTAGCCACACAGTGTGCATCTTTCTGCAAAGGAAATCTTCAGAGAAGCAGCTCTGGCCTCCCTCCTGAGCAGGAAAAGGAGGGAGGAACATGAGGAGGGGGGCTCGGCTGCGCGCTGAGTTAGAGGCACAGCTGCCTGGAGCTCCCTTTGTTCTTTGACCATCTCCTGCGAGCTCTGTGTTGGTGACAGCGGCTGTTTGGGATGGCGCTCGCTGGACCTGGGGAGTCAGCTCAGTCGGCGGAGTGCTTGTTATGCAAACCTAAGCATCCGCGTGTGATACCCAGAACCGATGTGTAAAACCAGTGTGGTGGTGGGCTTCTGTAATCCCAGCACTGGGGACGCAGAGCCAGGGAGATGCCTGTGCGCACTGGCCAGCCAGTCTCGCCTATTGGGTGAGCTCGGGGTCTCCCACTGAGAGATCTTATCCTTAAAAAAGTTACTGAACAGTACCTAAGGAATAATGCCCAATGGTGACCTCTGGCCTCCACACACGCATATGCAAATGTGTACATACACGTGAATTTCTAAAAACCCTAGAGAAGGGCTTCCTGACAACACACAGGGTGGCGCACGAATGGGAGTTAGCAGCCTAGATGTGACCCTGGGTCCCCAAACCAGATGCTGGGGCCTCTGGGGACATAGAACAGTCAAGGAAGAGCCCCAGAAGAGGGTGCGAGGATGATGAGACATGAAGCTAAAGCAAAGCAGTCACTCACTGTGCACTTGTAAATGACACTGTGAGGAAAACAGCAGGGATTTGGGGTGGTCAGGAGGGCTCTCTGAGGAGACACTGACACATGGGCAGAGGACAGAAGTCATGACAAGGACACTCTAGGCCAGTGGTTCTCGACCTGTGGGTTGCCGCCCCTCAGGGGCTTGAATGACCCTTTCTAAGGGGTCGCCTAACACCATTGGAAAACACAGATATTTACAGTATAGTTCATAATAGTAGCAAAATTGCAGTTATGAAGTAGCAACGAAAATTTATGGCTGGGGGTCACCGCAGCATGAGGAACTGTATTAAAGGGCCACAGTAGTAGGGAGATGGAGAACCGCTGCTCTTGGCAAGAAGGTCCTGGGGCAGGAACAAGCTCTGAGAACTTGGCATTTGGTGAATGGAGGTTAGCTGCTGTGTGTCTTCTCAGGTTGCAGAGGACAGGGTGGGTCCCACAGGGTCAACCTCCCCAAACGGCAGCGCAGCCGTAGAACAGGAGCCCTGATGTGAGCAATGTCTGGATTTGTATGATGGAATGGCCCCCACCCCTAACATGACATTTCTATGTATAGACTTCTGTGAGCATCTTAAGTGCTAAGGAGTCTCTCTGAGGCTGGTAAATCTTAGAACTAAAAATAGTCTCTGAAAATCATCTATTTTATTGTCACTTAATATCTCGTGTTTTCCTTTGTATTCAGTTACACATTAGCTGCTTTTCTTGTCGTTTTGACAAGCTGTCTGCCAAAAACAGCATAGAGGGGTAGGGGTGGAGAGGAGGGTTTATTGGGGCTCACTCTGAGGAGACCCTGAGATTGTCAGGCCCAGGCAGAGAGGGAGAACATCTGAAGCACCTGGTCTAAAATCAACCTTCAGGGGCTACAGAGGTGGCTCAGTCTCTGAGAGGACTGGCGGCTCTCACAGAGGACCTGGGCTTTGCTCCCAGCGCACACGTGCACACACACACACACACACACACACACACACACACACGCACACACACGCACACACACACACACACACACACACACACACACACACACACACAGAGGCTCACACCATCCGTGACTCCAGCTTCAAAGGATCTGACCCCCTCTTCTGGCCTCTGCAGCCACCAGACACACATGTGCTACACAAATACAAATGGTGTGTTGGTGTCACTCCATTACGTCCAGAGACCTGAAGACAGGATGACAGGAAAACAAGACACGAGCAGTAAGAGACCACACAGAAACGGCACCAGACACTCATAGCCTCCTGTTACTACAAGTCCCTGAGATCACAGACGTACTAAGTGGGAAGGTTTCGGCTCTCGGTTCTGAAGCTCTCAGTCTGTGACTGATGGCTCCTATTGCCTTGTGTGGGGCAGTGCTTCACGGTGGGAGCGCAAGGGAGACTGAACTGCCTGCCTCGTGCCAGCACTAAAAGGAAAGGAAGCCCTCAGGTCACACAGTCCCTTCAATCCCCATCCCTTCAACAAGGTCCTTCCCCTTTGAGGCGCCCCCTCCCAACGCTGCCACACTGAGGACTGGGCCCTAGCGACACGGACTCTGGGAGGCTTTGGGAAATGATCATAACAGTTTGTCTGAAGTCACAACCTCTCCCGACATAAAAGATGACAAAAAAAAAAAAAAAAAAAAATACTAAAGTTAACATCAACATAATGGCAAACACACTTAATCCCGGGACTCAGGAGGTAGAGGCAGGAGGATCTCTTGTGAGTTTGAGGCCAGAGCCTGGTCTACATAGAAAGTTCTAGACCAGCCAGGTCTACATAGTGAGAGCCTGAATAACAATAATAATAATAATAACAACAACAATAATAAAGTAATACTAGGACCACTTCACAGCCCAAGGTTTTCGTCCATCACCATCACCAAGACCACCCGGTGTCCTCCCACAGGACAGGGAAGGACACAAGGGTTGCACGTCACAGGAGCCCCTCTGCCTCAGCGCTGTCCCAGTGTGCTCCCTCATTCTCCTAGGAGGCACATCGGGTCTGCCGGCCACACACACACAATAACAGGCAGGGCGGCCCAGAGCTCTTATAGCCCCCGCCCTGTCAGCTGCTCCTCGCTTGTTACCTGAGTGACATCTGTGGAGAACGGGCCTCCTCTCTGGGCGTTTCTCATGAGAATGGTGTCATAGTTTGGATCTGAAATGTCTCCTTCAACCTCCTATTTTGATGAGTGTCCCCAGCTGTTCTGAGAGGCTCTGTACAGATGCTTTAGGATGGAGGAAGGGATCACTGTGTAGCCCCACCTCCCCCTCTGCAGTCCTGTGAGATCCTCAGCGGCACACCTCTCTGTCTCCTGCCACCCACCCCACCCCCCCCCCCCCCCCGCCTTTGCCCTCCCCCCAATCCCCACCGCATATTCAAGACTGAGAGGCTGTGAAAGCCCCTAGTCAAAGCAAACCCTTCCTCCCGGGAGCTATTCCTGTCCGGCATTTTGTCACAGTAACATAAAGGTCATTCAAAAACCTCCGCCTCCTCGTCTTCGGAAGCCAAGGTGGCTGTGGCTGTGTAAGCCAGACAGCTGGCCCAGAGGATTCCGGGAGATTCTTCTTTCTTGACTTCCCACCTCATAGAAGCACCAAGTCTATACTGTACCTGGCTTCACGCGAATCCTGGGGATTCTAACTGAAGCCCTCATGATGTGTGCTGCCGGCCACTGAGGCTGTCCGTGGCCCTAAGGTCATTTTTTCTGCGGCTCCCAGAGTCCTGACCTCACACAGAGGAAGCCAGTCGGTTGGACCTGAGGCCTTTCCAGAGACCTTCTGATATAGCGAGATACCTAAGTCCATTTCCTGCTCCGTCCTGAAATCAGCCTCATCTCCAAGGGTCACTGGCCGCTTTTACCGAGAAAGTCTCACAGAACAGAAGCTGCGCTGTCATTGAGTAGGCATTGTCGGTTAAAAAAAAAAAAAATGTTTTTTACAGTGTTGACCCTAGAAAAACAAGCTGCGATACAACGCATCTGTGCATGGGTGCATGCACATGCGTGTCTATGTGAGCACGCATTTGCAAGTGTGTGTCATCTATGCATGCTCATATTTGAACATGTACACATGTGTGTGTGCACGTGTGCATTGTGCATACAAATTTGTGAGTGTGTCCACATGTGTGCGGAGGACAGAGGCCACATCAGGTGTCATCCTTTTCCTCCGTTCACCCCCTTATTTCTTGAGGCAGGGTTTCTCCCTGAACCTGAAGCTCACTAAGTCAGCTACAACGACAAGCAAGCTCCCCACTTGACCCTCTTGTCCCCGGCCCTGGAGTAGACATGTGCCACCATACCTGGCTTTCACGTCCCTGCTGGGGACTCAAACTCAGATCCCCCTGCTTCCTTGCAAGCCCTATACGTACTGAGCCACCTCCCCATGCCAGGGCTGTTTCAGCTTTACAAAACAAATCTAGGTTTGCATTTTGCTTGGCTCTGTGCTTGGAGCGTCTCTGCCTGAGGATGTGCAGCTGGGGCAGGGGGGTGTCACTCGGGAGTGCTAAGTCACCAAGCCTGCACTTGCACTTGCTTCATTTTGTGTTTTCACAATCCTAAGAGAAACCTCAAGGCTCAGCCACTGAGTAAGCGGCTGCCCGCATCAGAGCGTTTACACACACACACACACACACACACACACACACACACACACACACACACACCCTAGCTCTGCACTGGCCACCCAGGGGAAGACAAGGCAGTATCACTCAGACTGCCAACAAGGATGCATTTCTCTCTACGGGCGTTTTTATTTTTCCTATGAAAAGAAAAAAGAAAAATATTGTACGCTGAAACTGGGCATTTTGTTTGTTTGTTTGTTTCACCTGCCTGGGCCTGTACACCAGTCCTCCACAGTTGCAAAGCCTGCTGGGAAGCCTGAATGCAAACACCGCTGTCCTGGTGATTTCCAGCCAGCGCACCGCTTCCAGGAGACAAGAATGCTTTCCCGAAGCTCCTCACACCCGTTGGCGTCTCTTCCCTTGATGCTTTTGAAATAATGTGCCAGCTTCAGTCCAGCCGTGTCTGCAGCCTGCTTCCGGGGGTGCACAGACGTGGGGCTCGGCTGCCCCAGCTCCTGCCCTACCTCTAGCCTGGTCGTTCCTTCATGCGGCTCCATCGTTGATAGCTCTGGCTCACCGATTCTCACACTCGGGATCGCAGGGGTCCAGCCTCCAGCTGCCTTCTGCCTGCTTCCATTCTCTCAGCATCCTACCTAACTGACAGCGATAGCAGCCTGGCTTGTCTCCGGCTACCCCCTCCATGTCACTCAAACCATCTTCCTAGAGAGTTACTGAGGCAATGGCCTTCGGGTCCAGCTTAGAAAAACGCGGGCGGCCGCCCATCAATCAAGAAGTGTAATCCCACATTCTCAGATGAGTGTTTTCGTAATCTTGCTCCAGTCCCATTTTTTCTTTCTGGTCCAATGGACCTGTTCATTCACCCCTGTCTTGGCATCTCTGAACAGGCCACTTGTTTGTTTGTTTTGGTTTTCCGAGACAGGATTTCTCTGTGTAGCCTTGGCTGTCCTGGACTCGCTTTGTAGACCAGGCTGGCCTCGAACTCACAGCGATCCACCTGCCTCTGCCTCCCGAGTGCTGGGATTAAAGGCTGCGCCACCATGCCCAGCCCACTTGTTTATTTTTGTTCACCTCTGCCTTTAATTTTAACTGTTTTCCTAACTGGGATTTTCAGCTCCCTTCCCTGTGGCCCACATAACCAGCGCCTACCCATCTCATCTCTCCGCCTCTAGTCCTGAGCTAACCCTGCCGTTAGGGTTTGAATCTGAAACAACGTGCCCGAAGGCTCAAGAGTTGAGTGTTACTAGCTGATGGCACTGTTTGAGGGAGGGTGTGACACCTTCCGATGGAACGTCTCTAGCTCTGTCTCCTCTTCCTGACCCATGTCCAATGAAGTCTCCTGCCACGGAAACCCCACCACGACTCCTGCGGATAGACTTAGTTCTCTCAAGCTTTGAACAAAGAGAGACCGTTCCTCCCCAGGCTGTTTCTGTCAGAGGTTTTGCCACAGTGACAGAAAGGGAACTGGGCCACGTTGCCCCCTCCAGGCTCCTGCCACACTGCTGTCAGGCTTCCCCTGGCGTTCTGTAGCAGGGAACAGTCTCCAACTGTGGTAGCCTACAGGAAGCAGACAGCGAGGAGCACTGAAGCCACAGAAAGAAAACCCAAGACGACCTGCATCCGCGGTTCTCAGCCTCCCCAACACCGCAGCCCTTTAATACAGTTCCTCTTGCTGTGGTGACCTCTCCCCCCCCACCATAAAATTACTTCCATTGCTTCACCACTGTAATTTCGCTATTGTTATGAATGGTGGTATAACTGTCTTACGTGCAGGATATCTGATGTGTGACCCCGGTGAAAGGGTTGTTTGACCCCCCAAAGGACAAAAAGGGGGTGTGACCCGCAGGTTGAGAAGCCCTGATCTAGAGCATGTACAAAGCCCTAGAATGTGACAAGGGGTAGAGTTGTCACCAAGGACCTCAGAAAGAAAGTCCAGGACCCCGTGGACAGTGCTGTGAACTCTGCTAACCACGTGAAGGGGGGTGGGTAGCATTCTTCTGTCTTCTAGAAGCAGAAGAGGGACCATGGCCTCAGTCACCCTTTGAGGCCAGCGTTGTTCTGATTCCAAAGATGGACAAAGACGAGGATAAGGTGGAGACCAGAAACATGGGAGTCTCCACTTCCCTCACATTTTAGAATACCCAATAGATATCTTGGGGTTTGGAGCCAAGTCCAAACCCCAAATCCATTTACCCAGCCACCATGTTCACATGGCCTGCCGGCTGCTTTCCACGTGGGGCAGCTAGGGCTTGTGAGTCTCAAGTGTGCAAGAACTGTGCTTCATAGATGTGTCCATGTGATTACATAACACAATCTGACCACACACACACACACACACACACACACACACACACACACACACACCCCTTGGTCACTCCCTCCTCATCAGTCTCCTTTTGTGTCACATATACAGACGTGAGCTTATGTGTCTGTATAAAACATAGGATCCACAAATGAGAAAAAAGAATTCAATATTTGTCTTTCTGAGTTTGACTTAAAACGCTGAATATGATCATTTCCGGTTGCATCATTTTCCTGCAAATGACATCATTCATTTTCTTTATGCATTTCATTTTTCTTTATTTGTGCTTCTGTTGGTGGCTGATTCGACAACTCAGCTGTTAGGAACAGCACCGCAATAAACATGAACGGTGGTGTCCTAGTTTCATTTCTGTTGCTGTGATAAAATACCTGGAAAAATGCAACTTACAGGAGAAGTGTAACTGGACTTTTTTTTTTCTTTTACTTTGTGGGTTCCTTACTCTCTTCCACCCTTCCAACCCCCAACCCTTGGTAGGAGAAAAAAAAGGATGGAGGGAAAAGGGGGGCCATCACTATCGTTAGACAACCTCCTGCTGATCAGGGGCACTGAGTTCCTTGGGTCAAGTTTGACCTTTGCCATGAGGATATTCAATTTCTTCTCCTACTCAGTTTGTGCATGACCACTGGGAAAATGGCAACAACAGAAACCAGCAATCAACACATCAGGAGGAGGAGCAGCAGCTGCCACAGCCTCGGTCAGGGATCTAGTACTTTATATCCCCTCTCAAGAGTCCCCAGAATCCCAAATGCCAGACACTTGCAGAAACTATCTGCAGCTGACAAAATTACACCCTTGCTAGAGCACCAGGCAAAAAATAGTCACCTGCTGTGGACCATCTGAAGCATCCCTGTATCCTACACCTGGGATTAAATGCAAAAAAAAAAAAGTATTCCCAGAACATTTCCATGTCTTTAAAGAAATGAAAAGCTCTCGCTACAGAAAAGAGAGCTTATGTCAGGTTATATATAGTGTCAGGGGCATCAGGATGATAGGTGCTCCAAATGGCTAGACGCATCACACCCATAGTCAAGAGCAGAGACGAGATGAGTGAATTTACACACACTCCCTTGCTTGTGTTCAACTCCACCGCTCTCTACCACAGCTCAGGTTCCCCTGCCTAGAGGATGGTGCCGCCCACAGAGGGCTGGGCTCTTCCCACATAGGTTAACCAAATAAAGACCACCCCCCACAGACGTGCCCCATGTAGACAAGCCCTCATGGAGACTCCTCCCATGTGATTTGAGGTTGGATCAAGTAGACGGTTAAAGCTGAGATAGGTTATCTCTCAAGTGTTCATTTGGAGTCCTTTGAGCAAACACACTGGAGTGGTTCTGTTCTCAGCTTTTGGGGAACCTCTACACACGGCTCTACGCTGATTTCCACAGCAACTGCAGGAATTCGTGTCCCCAAGCCCCATCCAAGGGTTCCCTTCTCTCTGCTTCCTCGCCAACATTTGCTCTCTTGTTTTCTTGATGACAGCCTTTCCGGCTGGAGCCAGAGTGAGTCTCAATGTGTTCTTAATTTGCATTTCCCTGATGGCTAGTGGTGTTGAACATTTTCACATGTTTACTGGCAGTTCCAACTGGATCAAAGCCCTCGGTGTCAGACCTAAGCCTCTGAAACTGTCAGAGGAGAAACGCAGGAAGCACTTCAGGATATATAGACACGGGCAGGGTCTTTTCTGCAAAAGACTCAGACATGAAAGAGACAAGAGCCAACGAGTGGGCTTTGTAGAATTAAAAGGCTCCCACCCAGCACAGGAAACAGCTGCGTGAAGAGGCAGCCCACAGGATGGGAGAAAAATCTCTGCCAGCTACACTCTAGCAGACTAATATCTACAATGCACAAATAACTCAGAATGCTTATACCAAGAAATCAAGCAACGCCATCGGTAAACAGGCTACTGAACAGACCGGTCTCAGCAGGGCTGATGTGCCCCTGTGTGCTGACACAGTCTGGCGTGACACCACACGTGTGTTCAGAAAGCATCACCATTCTGAACACTGTGGAGTTTACATTTTGGGATTAGGAATGTTGCTCTGTGGTTCACATGTCCTCACCGAAGACGGTCCCCAAGAGAGGCACCGCGGCCACCAGCAGGACATGCTGCCCTCTCCTCCTTACCTTGGTCCTCCTACTCCATACTGGCTCTGCCTGTCACTGTACCTTGGGCAAGTACCTACCCAGAATCCTTTGCCCTGAGCTTATACTTCCTGGATAACTCCAGGTGATGCCTGAGCTAGGAGGACGTGGCTTTATGTCTCTTTGCCCCTGGCCACACATTCAGCACCTAAAATACCATCAGCACATAGCATCACTCAATGCATAAATATTTGTGAATGTAAAATAGATCTTTGGGGTCCTGTGCTCCCCGCTCTTCCTGTGCACTGTTGCTTCATTTCCACTCCCCTATAATATAGATGCCATTTTTTATTTGCACTTTAAAGATGGGGTCTCAGGCTCAGAGATGTCAAGAGACTTGTCCAAGGTCACCCGGTTGTGATTGGAGCACAGACATGTCTGGTCTACGCTCAGGCCAAGGCGCTGTGTTCGGATCTTACACCTGCTGCCCTCTCCACCACGGTTAGTCATTCAAAGATCTTATTTCTATTTTTAGTTATGTGTGTGGATTTGTGCAAATAGGTGAAATAAACTCAGAGACCAGAAGAGGGTGCTGGGTCCCCTGGAGCTGGGGTTTCAGCTGGTTGTGAGCCACTCCATGTGGTGTTGGAACTGAACTCAGATCCTCTGGAAGAGCAGCAAGAACTCTTAACTTTATCCCCTGCATTTGTGCAGCATGACCAAGGCCCTGGGCTTCATACACAGTGCTGGGTCTGCTTTGCTGGAGAGAGGTTTCGCATAGCTTCTAGCAAATTCTCAAGAGATCATAGACCACCCAAAAAACACAAAGAGCCATATACCAGCTTAAAAACAAAAAAGCAAAAAATTCTGTATGTGTGTGTGTGTGTGTGTGTGTGTGTGTGTGTGTGTGTGTGTGTGTTTTCATGGGTATGAGAGTGCATGTGTCATAGCAGGTGCGTAAGGTCGGAGGTGACAGCAGGTGTCAGTCTTCACCTTCCACCTTGGTTCAGAGGCCTCACAGTAGGAGATCTGGGATTACAGATGCTTGCTGCCACGCCCAAGGCTTCTGTGCATTCTGGGAACTGAACTCAGGGCCTCATGTTTTGGGACCAGGGCTTTACCCTTCGCTCCTGCCACATGCCAGCTTTGCTGACCTCCGTGCTCGGGATCCAGAATTTGATCTGAAGGGGTTTTTTCCCCTCCTCTCCCCTCCCCCTCAGGAGGCAAATGCTAACTTCAAATTTAAACTTTAGACTCCAAACTGAATAAGCACAGGTGCTCTAGAAATGGGCCCCAGGGACCCAGATGGCCTTAGCATCTGAAAAAAAAAAAAATCAAGAAACAAAAAGAAAAAAAAAAATCAGAAAGGAACATGAATGATTATGTTTTCTCCTCCTGTGTCTTAGAGCAATGCCTTGGACTCGCTTTGTACCCTGATGACCTTGAACTTGGCCTTGAACTTTGAGCCCTCCAGGCTCCCCCAAGGGACAAGTACCAATGAAGTCTCTACGTGTCTCCATAATCAGGGATGGGAAAGTGGGTGCCACATCCCATTGGCCAGACCTTGGTCATGTGCTCCTCACAGACCGGAGATAGAGCCAAGTCTAGGAACTCCCCGAGGACGGAGGAGGGAACTTTCATGAGGAAAACCTGGTTATTAGCAGAGATACAGCGGCCCGGCACGAACACACACTGCCATGCCAAAGGTCACATGCTGCACTGTGCCAGGCGGGCAGAGTCCGTTTGGAGGCTGGAAATATGAAAGGCTGCGGGATCAGGAGCACAGGAGGAGTCAGAAGGCAAATCCTAGACAGTGACATTTACCAGGGATAAGTACAAGCTTGTGTTGGGGCCTTTTAAATGGCACACGCGGTGTAGATGGGTTGGTTTGTAAAAAAGCTCAACAGAAATAAAATTAACAGATTCCTGTTGCAAGGAAACTAACCGTGAGTCAGAAGGGAACCTCCTTATCTTAGGCCATTCTGAGAGAGAGGTAGCGGGGCAGGAGGTAGTGCTGTCTAACCTGGGTCCTGAACTTGGTTTTGTCTCTCTCTTGCAGAGGAGCGTGCCCAGGCCAGCGGCTGGAGCTGGGGACAGCCTGCGGGGCGTGACTGAAGAATTGGACTTTTTTTTTTTTTAACTTGTGAAGCAGGAGAAAAAATGACAGAACCACAGAGAGCTGACACTTGTAAGAGAACAAGGGGCTGGAGCGATGCCTCAGCAGTTAAGAGCACTGGCTGCTCTTCCAGAGGTCCAGGGTTCGATTCCCAGCACCCACATGGAGGGAGGCTCACAACCATCTGTATGTAATTCCGGTTCCAGAGGCTCTGGCACCCTCTTCTGGCCTCCAAGGGCACGGCGCACATGTGGTGCACAGACATATATGCAGGCCAAATACCCACATATTTGAAAATAAATAACATTTAAAAAAAGAAAGAAAGAGAGAAAGAAGGGACGCTTGTGAGCTCAGTACACTAGGGGTTCAGTCATTGGCTGCATTAACGGAGGTGCCACAGTCGGCCCACATTCCAGAAGGACGCTTAGAGAAATTCAGCCTTCCCAAAACTCCCTCTGTCTCAGTCAGGGTCACTACTGCTGTGATGAAACACCGTGGCCAAAAGCCACTAGGGGGAGGGCAGGGTTGATTTCACTCACAGTTCCGTAGAACAGTTCATCGTCAAAAGTGGTGAGGGCAGGAAGCCAAGCAGGGCAGGAACCTGGAGGCAGGAGCTGATGCAGAGGCCGGGGGTGGGGTGGGGTGCTGCTCACTGGCTTGCTCCCTCTGGCTTGCTCAGCCTGCTTTCTTATAGAGCCCAGGACCACCAGGCCAGGGATGGCCCTACCTATAATGGGCTAGGCCCTCCCCCATCAGTCACTAATTAAGAAAGTTCCCTACAGCTGAATCTTAAGGAGGCATCTTCTCAATTGAGGCTCCCTCCTTTCAGATGACTCTAGCTTGTGTCAAGTTGACAGAAGACCAGCCAGCATGGCATCTGGTAGAACTCTAGAGTAGAAGAGGTTAGAACATGTCAGACTCAACGCTCGCAGCCTCCTGTCAGATGCCACACAGAGCCGCAACAGGCACAAGAGCTCAGTAGTCCAAAGAGCTTATGGCCTTCAGGAAGCCAGCATCTTACTTGACCCAAACACCTCCCTTTGCCTCCTCGAAACATCAGCTAATCCTAGAAAAGAAAGCTTTAGCAACACAGGAGAGCGTGCTCAGAGCCTACCCTGTAAGACCTACAGGTGTGGGGGGGGGAGTGGGGGGGGAAGTCTAGGATCCTCCGCACTTCTTTCTTTGTTGCCACAAAATACTTGCCAAAGGCAACCAAAGGAAAGGGCTTGTCGTAGCTCCCAGTGGCAGTGCACAGTGTGTCGAGTGCACAGTGGGTCGTGGCAGGGAAAGCAAAGTGCTAGGAGCTCGGCTGCTCACCATGCGTCACTGTCAGGGAGCAGCGCAGGTGGGCTCTGGTGCTCTCTGCGTCCGTTTTTCTTTCTCTTTGGCCCCGGACTGTGGCCCAGAGGTGGTGCAGCCTGCTGGGAACCCCCTTACTGGGCACACCCAGTGTCTCCTCGGCGACCCCAACCCCAGCCCGGTTACTATGATGACCAACCATCGCTGCATACGCAAGGCCAGTATCGCCACTTACAAGCCTCCACACAGAGCAGGTGTGAGCATATGTCTTACCTAAGGGGGAACTCCTGTGTTCCCATGGCCGCTGGGCAGGGTGCTAAGACAGAGAGTTCCAGAAGTCCTCTGGGCCTATTATCACTTCCACTTTTGTTCTTTTGGTCCACTGAATCTCAGAACACAGGCCAGGGAACACAGCTCCACCTGCTATTGGCTGGTGCTTTGTAGAGCAGAGGCACAGGCCATTGAACTGAACTACAGCAAGCAATAACCCACCAGCTTCACTCCGCCTCCAAGCTCCTCCACCTCCGCCCTTGACATAAGGATTGGAAGCACCGCCCTCTGTGTCTTTGGAGCATGCACACTCACATGACTAGGTAGCACATGGGCAGACTAAGACGAAGGAACACCTCCAGCGCAGACTTGTTACAAAACCAGGTCACACATTCGGGTGGGCACAAGGGAGGGATGTGGAGGAGACCGCGGGCCTGGCCAGGGCTTTCTGGGCAAACAGATGGAAAGGCATGCCAGGAGAGGGGGCAGTCTTCCTGAAGGCACAGAGGCAGAAAACTGCCCAGGTGGCATGAGAGGGCGCCAGAGAGGGATGGAGTGGCCAACCAGAGGCCAGGATGTTAAGGGGTCCTGGGTGCCCCACAGACAAGCTTGCCTGTGTCCTGAGAGCATGAGGAAGAGTCTGGAAGGCACTAGGTGGAGGTTGGTGGCAGCCAGGTGAATATTCGAGAAGATCTTGGGTCAAGTAGAGGCAGACGTTGCAGGCGCGGGGGGGGGGGGGGGGGGCTGCTTCTGGGGCTGCAGAGAGTGACTGGGTTGGGGAGGACAGTACTGACATGGTGATAGCCCTCAGGGAGATGGTGGCACCTGGGCACGGTTGCTCCTCTCATCCGGAAACTCTGACAGCACAATGCTCGGCAGGCAGCTCCAAGCTCACACAGGCATGGAGCCAAGCTTGCCTTCTCTCAGCTTTTATCACTCCCCGGTCTTTCCCAACTGACACCTTATTCTCTGGAAGCCATTGAGAAATGGGACATACAGAAGTCTCCAGAGGGAGAAGGAACTGCCGAGGGCCCACAGCTGTTCACACATGGGCACACAGCCTTCTCCACCAACCAGCACACACACACACACACACACACACACACACACACACACACACACACACACACACACCCCTCCATAGGCACACAGCTTTCTCCACCAACCAGCACACATACACACACACACACACACACACACACACACACACACACACACCCCCTCCACAGGCACACAGATTCTCTCTCACACACACAGAGACAAAGAGGCACACAACCTCTACGTACACACACACAAACACAGGCACATGCAAAATATGCACACACACACAGAGGCATGCACGTGCACACATGGGCGCACACACAGGCACACAGCCTCTCCCCCCACAGGCATAGGATATGCACATTCTCAGGCACACAATGCACACATGGGTGCACATGCAAGCACACACACAGACACACATATAAACACACATGTACACACAGGCACACCCCCTCCACCACCCTCCCGTCTCCTAGGGGATCTGGTTTCCTCCTGGGTCCATCTGCTCTAAGTCTTGCTGGCTTGTTGCCATTTCACATAATTAATTACTTCAAAGCACAGAGGCCCTCCATGCTCGCAGGGCTAGGCGCCAGCTGGCTGGTGAAGGAGCGATTTGCCGTGGCTCCCACAGTAGGGCAACTTGTCCAAAGCCCCCCAGTTTCTGCAGAAGCATCTGCTACTGGCTTGGCAAGGGCCAAGTTCTTGCAGTAACTTGGTGACATGGGTGGCACTTACAGACAGTGAGGCCACACCACTGTCCTTTACCATAAAAGGGAGTGAGCCCAGCCAGCTCAGCTGGGACCCGATGTCATTTATCCTTGTCACTTAGTTGCTAAGCCCAGAAGTTGTTCATCCCACTCCAGCAGGGGTGAGGTGACTGGACTTCAAAATCTTTGGAGAAAAGGGAGAATAAAATTAAAGTGGCCGTGGTAGAAGTACAGCTCAAGAGTACAGTGCTTTCCTGGCACTCACAAAGCCCTGGCATCAATTCCCAGCACCTCACAATAAAAACAACTAAATAATTAAGTGGCTGAACACAGCCCAGGAGCCTGAGTCCAAGATGAGGCCCCACGCTTTCTGAATTTTGCACACGGTAGAGTCTGCTAGAATTTCTATTTGCCCAACCAAAAATATATATTCACCAACAATCCCCTAAGTGCAAACATGCCTGAACCCCAAAATGTATATTCACCAACAATTCCCTTAGTGCAAAATGCCTTGAACCCCAATAAACAGCTAGAACTTTGTCAGCTGCAGGTGGTGGAGAACTTGAGCTGCGGAAACTGGATGTAATTAGTTTCTGCGTTTGAACTGCCCAGGGTCTGTGTAGCTTGGTCCCAGGACTCCAGTGGTTTGTTGTTGTTGTTGTTTTTTGAGACAGTGTTTTTCTATGTAATAGCCCTGGCTGACTTGAACTCACTTTATAGACCAGTCTGGCCTCGAACTCACAGCGATCCGCCTGCCTCTGCCTCCTGAGTGCTGGGATTAAAGGCGTGCGCCACCAGGCCCGGCTAACTCCAGTGATCTTATCAGGACCCTTCTCTCAGGTTCAGTTTGCATCTCAGAGTCAGGTCCCTGTAAGGAACCCACGCCCATCCTGAACTCCAGGGCGAAGCCTCCGTGTTCTCAGGGATCCAAGCCTGGCACACCCAGGTTGCCCCACACTGAGGCCAGTGAGTGGCCCGCTGAGCAAGAACATTCCAGTCTGCATCCTGAGTGTGGAGAAAGCTTCCTGGAAATTTGGAAAATGGACATGAGTGAATGTCTGCACCTTCATGAGTCAGGGGCTCTGTTTCTACATAAAAAGAGACGTGTACAAGCATGTTGGAAGCACACATGTGTGCATACAGGGCCCCTTGCTAACATTCCAGAGTTCTCGAACCATCCCAGAGCAAGGTTCCTGGCCTCTGAGAGCCGAATGCCTCTGTTACAAAAAGAGCAATGTTCCTTAAAGCCAGAGTAAGAGAGAAACAGAATTCTAATGACATCATCCGAACCCAACCCACCGCCCCACCCCCCACCTCCCCCTACCCCCCTATCCCCACCTCCCCCTACCCCCCTATCCCCACCTCCCAGATGAAGCCACACCTGAAAGTCTGCCTTTACCAGGCCGACAATACACATAGACCTTGGGCACCAAGAGCCGCCTTCTCAGAGCAAAATCAACCTTGGCACCTCCAAGGCAGCAGCCTGGTCCTAGGAGCTCTTGCCAGTGGCCTTTGCCTCTCCTAACATCCTTTCCTTGCTGAAGCCTGCTCCCTGGGTGGCTGTTTGCACCCTCAGCATCCAGGCTTGGATGGTAAGTCACACCCACACATCGCTCCACTTAACATCCCAGGTAGCCGTGAGGAACCACACAGCTCTTAGGCCAAGAACCCAGTCTATCAGCACCAAATGAACCCATCCGTGCCTACAAGGGCAGAGAGGGCTTCACCTCCCATCATGCTTTGAGCTGTGGTTGTTCTCAGGCATTGTCAGGGCCCTTCCCTTGGGGGGACCGGGGAGAGAGCAAAGGACACAAGAAACCAGTTCTAGCCCCACACTGTCCCTGCCCACGCTCTGGTTTCTCCCCACAATAACCTGCCTGTTTGAAGGTGGCCTGTGCAAGGCTCTTTTTCCTCTGGGGAGGGGGGAAGAGGTGTATCTAAAATAGGCCAGGGCCTGGGCCTGTGGCCAACTGTGGGTGAAACTGGGTCAGGCTTGGGGGCAGGAGCTCAGGGATGGGCAGCTGGACAGCTCCAGTTGACTGTTCTCCCTTTGTGCTGGGCGCTGGGCTGTGCACTCAATATTTGTGACCTCCTGAGCCCTCCCTTGTGCTACACTGGAATGAATGCATTGGGATCTACAAATTACAGAGGGGGAAACTGAGCCTTAGGAACTCAGGGTGCAGGGCTCCAGATCCAAAGTCCAAACATGCAGTAAAGCAGATCCCGCGGATAGCTTGGCCACCTGGCATCTTGGTTCTTGGCTCAGACTGACTGACGCCTGGGGGCCTGAAGCCGTGGCTGCTGCTTCATTTACCAGGTTTTAAGAGAGGTTAAGGAATGAGAAGAGGCTAAGATCATGGCTTCCGTGCAAACGGTTTTAAGTTTCGAGTAAAACAGAGAAGTGTTATCTTGCTTCAGGCGTGGCTGGATCCAGGTGTCGATGCAATTTCCTTCCTTTCAGACCTCTCTTCCTCGGCAATCTCTGCACTACTCCGTCTATAAGGCAAGAGGACAGGTGATTGGATCCAAACTGGATCTCTCTCCTCTCTCTCTCTCTCTCTCTCTCTCTCTCTCTCTCTCTCTCTCTCTCTCTCTCTCTCTCTCTGTCTCTCTCTCGCTGTCTCTCTGCCTCTCTCTTCTCTCTCTGTCTCTCTCTGTCTCTGTCTCTCTCTGTCTCTCTGTCTCTGTCTGTCTCTCTCTCTCTCTCTGTCTCTCTCTTCTCTCTGTGTGTGTCTCTCTCTGTGTCTCTCTCTTCTCTCTCTGTCTCTCTCTGTGTGTCTCTCTGTGTCTCTCTGTGTATGTCTCTCTCTCTCTCACTCTCTGTGTCTCTCTGTCTCTGTCTCTCTCTGTCTCTGTCTCTCTCCCCCCCCCCCACATATTTCCCCCTATTCCTTTCCCTCCTCCTCTCTCAGCATCTATATAACAATCTAAAGAAAGGTTTGGACTAGTGATATGCCATCAGCAGTGGGGACACCAAGGAAGAGATGTCGCTGTCAAAGCCAGTGCCCCCACCAAGGCCAGGGCAGTATAGAACAAGGTCAGAGTAGGAAAGTTCCCATCATACTTTGCTTTCCTAGCACAGCCCTTGACCTGTGCATCCACTAGAGTTAGGAGTTAGACTTTATTTCAGAGCACACAAGAAGAGACTGGGTTTGGCTTTCAACATCAAGATGAGACTAGGTAGCTAAGTCCAGCCTCAAGGAAGGTTCCTGCCTTCTAAACCTTAGCAGGCACTGCAGCAGAAGGCTTGGGACCATTCACACACACCTGGCAGCAGGGGGGGTGGTGGTGGTGGTGGTGGTGGTGGTGGTGGTGGTAGGCGGGGTCTCTTCTTGTACCCTGACTATGGCACCAGCTCCCTGGTGGAAATGCAAGGTGTGTAGGGCGGGGGGCGGAGGGACAATAAGCCCGAACCCTGACATCCACATGCAGGACTCTGGCAACATTCCAGATCCAAATGAGAACAGCTAGCAAACGCCATGCTAAGAGTCTCTGGGAGGTCTGCCACGGCCTCTAGATGGCGTGCTGTCTCTAACCCTGCAGACCTGACCATAGGCCCGAGTCTCAGCAGCCCTGACAACACCCCGGCCCCAGTGCAGTCCCCACAGCCCGCCTCTGCTTGCTCTGCATAAGCTTCTGTTTTTATTGCTGCACACAATACTGACAAAAGCAGCCCCAGGAAGGACGGGGCATACTGCAGATCCCAGGTGACGCACAGCCCATCACGGTGGGAAGGCTTGGTGACGGGGTGCGAAGCCGCTTTCACGAGTGAGTCGCATGTGCAGTCAGGAGACAGAGAGAGGCGACGGCTGGTCCCCCTGCTTCTCCTCTTTCTTCAGTCCACGTCCCCAGCCCATGGGACGCTGCCACCCACACTCAGACTAAATCTAAACTTCATAGACACCTCACTCAGAGCTGTGTCTTCTAGGTGATTCCACACAGTCCAGTCAATGAGGAAGACGCCCACCCACGGTGTGCGCTGAGTGGCCCAGGAGGCCCTGCGGAGCCTCAGCACTCTGCAACGCCAGCTCCTTCCAACTCACTGTATCCATCTGTGCTCAAAGTCTTCACCCCCTCAGCTCTGTGGAGGGACCCCAGCGACAAAGTGAGCCTGCCTCGGTGCTGGCTTGGTCCCCGCACAGCTGTCCCCGTCTGCTGAGTCTTTTCTTTCCTTTTGAGATCTGCCCGCTTTGGGCCTCTGAGGAGCAGGTGCCTCCTAACAACTGCAGTTTGCCATGGGTATTTTTGGTCCCCCAATCTTGGGAAAGTGCAGGGACACCGCTGGCAGCCTGGGGAGAAGATGGAATGGCCCCTCTCAAACCCTAGCCAGCGCGTGTCCCGAATGGCGATGAGGGAACAGGACTCCTTGCCCGCCAGGTGACTGTGTGTGAGCCGCCTGCAGACAGAAGCTGAGGACGGTCCATAGCAATTTGGGAGTGGCTCAGGCCTCGGGTTGTGACCCGTGATTCCTGTACAGCTGCAGCTGGAGGTTTCAGGTCTTCTCTGTGTGGCCTCTCCGTAGGTGCTTGAGTGTTCTCACAGGGTGGCAGCCTGTACTCCACAGGGAGAGAGCCAGGGGCCCTCGTGTCAGTTACAATTTGGATACAAGGTTGTCAAAGACCCATGTATTGAAGGCTTGGGCTCCAATTTGTGGTGCCTTAGGAGGCGGGGCCTAATGGGAGGAAGTTAGGTCATTGGGGCTATGAAGGGGGTATATAGGGACACACACACACACACACACACACACTTCCTGGCTCCCATTATCCACATACTTTTCACCACAGGCCCAAAGTGAAAAAGTCTATGCAGCTTAGATAGAAACCTACAAAACCTTTCTTCCTTGTAATCCCTTTGTCTCCGGTATTTTGTCACAGTGGTAGTCCTATCCCTACTAGGTTCTGCCACCTCTCAGCATGCTCTCTGTGTGACAAGAGTCAGTGAGTTCAGGTTACAGCCAATAACACACCCCATCTCTGGAAAGAAAGTCAGGGCGTGCCTGCAGGCTCTGAAACAGAGCAGACACAATGGAAGAATGAAGCTCAGCTCCCAGTGTTTCCCTTCTGGGACGGTCTCCACTCTACATGGCACACACGGGATGGAGGGCCGCCATCTACCCTTCCACACAAAATGAGTCCTGTGACCTTCTCAGGCCAAGAGGAGGCTTAAGTGACCATTTGCCAGTCCTGAGCCTAGCCCTCGGGAGTTGGCATATTGCCACTCACTTGCTCATCTGCCACCATCAACAAGAGACGAATAGGCCCAGGGTAGCCCACTGACTCTATTGGGGGACCCTAGACGTGGGGCAGGAGGTAGCTATCAGCCTGTGGGACAGGGGTTAGCTATGCAGCAGGGTCCAGCCTGGCCACGCCCACTCTCAGGATACACAGGAGCATAAACATGTATTATCCTGTGGTCCCGGGGTACAGATGTACAGTACAGCCTTACTGCGGTCACTCTCCAGGGACCCACCCCACAGGCTCAGCAAACAACCCATGCTGAGTTGACGTCCGCCGTACTCCACAGCTGTGTGGTCCTGGACAAAACGTGTAACAACCACGCCAGCTCCCTAACGGGCATTTCATAATGTTTAAGATCACATCTCAGAGTGAGCCGACTGAACTGTACATGCCTGTAAGTCCTGTATTTGGAAGACTGAGGCAGGAGGATTGTAGCCCAACCATGTAACAAAACTTGACTCAGTGGAGGTAGGGGGAAGGGGCTGATGGAGGGTGGGAGAATGAGAGGAAAGGAGAGAGAGAAAGAAAGACAAGGGAGGGGAGGTGTCCTAAGGTGTCCTGCGCTCTCCGCATTCCACATTCCCTGACAACTCACCCCTCTCCAGCTGGACCCAGAGCCCCACTCCAGCAGGGCCTGTGAGCCTCCTCCACTGCAGGCCCTGGCTCTGCTCCTGGTGTCTCGGCTCCAGCCTTCTGCCTCCCTGGGCCACACAGTGGCTGGTGGGCTTATGTCTACAACAGCCACACTGGGCTCCCAGCTGGTTCTCTAGTCATGGCTGGGTGACTTTAGAAAATGACTAGAGCTCTGTGCTTTCTCCTTAGCTGTAAATGGCTAACGAGATCCAAATGGCTCGACAAACCAGGTGACCCTAATGACATACAACCGCCACCAGGTCAACTACCACCCCATCCTGGCAGGTGATGTAAATGACAGCTCTCAGCTGGGGCTGGTTCTAGGATCCTGGAGAAGATAAAGTAGGCTGTCCGGCCCTTGGACACAATGTTGCTAGCCAGGCGTTTGCATAGCTCATGCCCTCCCACACCCCACAGTCATCTCAGAGGGCTGACAGTGGGACCCTCGCTGGAGTGCTGTGGTCCTTGATACCTGGTGATCCAGGGAACAACTTAGGGTGAAAGTAATCCAAAATGTTTTTATTCGTTTCTTCTCTGTTGCTGTGGTAAGACACCAGGGCCACTGCAAGTTATAGGTAGAGGGTTTATTTGGGCTTTTAATTCCAGGGGGATGAAGCCATCGTGGTGGGAAAACATGGCAGCAAGCAGTCAGACCAGAAAGCCAAGTGCTAGCATCCTTAACTGCAAGCAAGAAATAGAGAGAGCAAAGTAGAAGTAATGCAAGGTCTTCTAAGCCCTTAAAGCCCACTGCCAGTGACTTACCCCACCACCCACCGCCCACCGCCCACCACCAGTGATGTACTTACCCCAGCGCCCACCGCCAGTGACGTACTTTCCCACAAGGCCTAGCTTCCCAAGCCCCGTGCCACCCAAAGCTCTAGAAACAGCGCCAACTGGGAACCAAGTCCTCAAATGCCCAGGACTATAGGGCACATTTACTCAAAGCCACCACAATGCTCAAAAATACGGCCCTTTCTAGGTGGCTTCGATCCAACTGTAGTTGAATCAGAGGGTACGGGGTCTCGGATACAGGAAGCGCCACGTGAACTGATGGCATCTGTGCTCCACTGGAGCTGAAAGGCTGAGCTTCCCCCTCAGACACCCTTGGGCATCAACCGTAGCTGTGGATGCTGTTTAACGGGTCTGCTGGAATCCTGCCGACTACGCCAGTGGAATCGCTCCCAGGAACTGAATGTCTAGTAAAAATGTCTGCTTCTCCTGTCTCCACTAACCTCCTTTCTCTCCTATCTAGGGTAGGTGGGTTGGAAAGAAGGTGTAGGCGTTAAAGAGCCCCAAATAAAGTAGGTCTGGGACAGTTCGAAGCCTACACTAGGAACCTGCTTGTTCACCCTCCCCAGAAGCTGTGCCCACAGGGCCACTGTCGCCTGTGTGTTTCAAGGTGTGCTCCTCTGCTCTGGGCACAGTCTGTGGCAGTAAGCGACTTTGGGATGGGAATTCCTCAGACGGGACGCAAACCACAGACTCAGGTGCTCTGACTCCCGCAGTGGGTCTCTGTGAGGGTGACGGCGTCCAGCGAGTTCCTCCCTCCCCCTCCCTTTCCATCTTTTATTCCAAGCTTGTTTTGATCTTGTGGTTGCCAAGATACCAGTGCTTGGTGGCAGTTTCTGAGAGGCCGTGTGGTCCACTTTGTATGAGGTCCACTCCCTGCAAAAACACAGTGGGGGGCCAAGCTTGGGGTTCAGGCCAGGGCACAGGAGGGAGGGACAGGGTGTATGGTGGGGACTACGGGATGAGGGGGGCAGGTCCCCAAGTGCTGTGACATTTAGCAGAGTCCACCCAGCCAACTCCCGGCCCTTTTGAACCTGTCTCTTTCCTCCAAGATGACTGCAGCACATGCCCAAGTAATGCAAGTTCGAGGCCAGCCTGCACAACTTTCTGAGGCCCTGTTCACAAATGAGATTTTGGGGGGAAAAAACTGAAAGGTGTGGGGGAACAAAGAGAACCAGGGGTGTAAATCAGTGGTCAAGCATTTGCCTGGCATCTGCCTGGTTCTAGATTCAATCCCTAGCTCTGCCAAGATAGCAAATAGATAGACGATAGATAGATAGATAGATAGATAGATAGATAGATAGATAGATAGAAGATAGATAGAAGATAGATAAGAAAGCTGTGTGTTTTGAAGCACCATAGAGCTTCCCATTGCATCTGAGCCTGTTTTTATGTGTCAGTTAACACACACACACACACACACACACACACATACACACACATGCACACACAGTCTACATTTTTCTGAACAAACAAAACTGGTCACAACAGAACGCAGTATCTGTGGGAACTCTGTAAACAAAAGTATCTGAAGCAGAAAGCAGAAGAATGCGCTCTGACTCATCGGCTCATGTGGGGAACAGGACCACAGAGTGTGCTCACAGGGGAAACTCTCGGGTCTCCCACACAAGTCTCCAGAGGTCTCGCCCTGCACCCTAGCATCTGCAGAGACATGGAGAAGTCTGTTCATATTTTCCACACATTGGACACCCCCAAGCATTAGCCAGATGTGCTATCCTCAAGGTTATGGCACCAGGGGACACCAAATTTGTCCAGGACTCCCCAGTGCACAGCAGCCTGGGTAAGGTGCTGTCAAAGAGAGGCAGTAGTGGATGTCTCTGTCCCCCTGGCACCTTCTTGGTGCCTGTCTGTATGTTGGTTTTCTTGTTTGCTGCTTTGAAAACAAAAGCAAAAACAAACAAAACAAAACAAAAACCCCAACTTCCTGAATAAGTCAGGGCTAAAATTCAGTTCTTTTCATTGAAAAACTGATGCCAAGGTAACAGTTAAGAGGCCAAATGGGGTTGTCATCGGTACCCCACATATGTTCCCTAGGTGACGAAGGTAGCTGCTCCACAGCGGCTTGTCCTGTTCCCCACAGCCCCCCATCTGAGGCCAACAACTGTGGGCAGTGCCCAAATGCGCCCATGAACAAGGGGCAAGAAGCTAGGGGTGGGAATGGGGGGCAGGGGGGAGAGAAGGGGAGGGGAGCGAATGTGTGTGTGAGCAGCCATGTGTGGCAGGTGTGGGCAAAAGAACACTACAGAGCTCGTCTCCTCTGTCTCTTTTTATTTATTTTTGTTTGTTTTGTTTAGTTGTTGTTTGTTTTTTGAGACAGCCAGGACCTCATGCAATTCAGGCTGGCCTTGCACTCCCTACCTAGCCAACAATGACCTTGGACTTCTGACCCTTCTGCCTCTAAGACCCAAGAACTAGGAGTCCAGATACATGCCACCATACCAGGTCGATGAGGTGTCAGGGTTGGAACCCACGGCTTCTCTCATGCTCCGAGCAAGTGGCGGTCCACCTTCCCCAAACCGCTCCTCTACCTGGAAGCCCCACCCCCATCCACTTGTAGTAATGGCTGTGTACATACCAAACACACATGTACACAATAAATGTGTGCCTTGGTCTATGGGAGCACAGAGGATCAGACCAAGGGACTGAGGCTTTGGGCCTCAGTTTCCCCATCTTAGCATGGATAGTCTTGACCCTTAACCCTGCCATTCTAAAAAGCTTACATTAAAGCATACACATAGGAGATACAGACAAGTGTGTACTTCCCTTAACTTGGCCCTGAAGTGTCCCCCACCCCCACCCCTGTAGCCGGCCTGACCCCACCCAGTGTCATGACCCCCCGCCTAACTGCCCCTAACGCTGACAGCTCTCACTTGACCACTTGCCAAGCTCAAGTCTGAAGATGTTCCTCTTTGGCACTCTGATGTTGTGAGACAGGGCACAGCCCAATGACACGCAGAGAGGTCCTGGAGTGAAGGACACCTTCTCCATGCCCGGCTGGCAACACAGCCATGGCCGGTATGAGACACGTCAGACACATCGGTAGCCCCATTCCCGTGTCCCGGCAGCTGGACCCCGAGCGGGGACTCCTGTTTCACACACTGCCCTCAGCCAAGCCGAGCAGACCACACACATCCTGTTTCCGGGGAAGAGAACCAAACACACACACAGTCCTGCTGAATCCCATGACACATGCCAGAGTCTGTGCTCTTGGAAGAGACTCGCAAGTGTTCGGCAGCTGGTAGATAGTGCTCATAGGAATAGGAAAGCCATCTGACTTCAATAACCTGGCTGGTTCCGCCATAGCCTCCTACCCTCACGTGACTGATGCTAAGTCACTCATCATCCATCTGTTTATTCATCATTCATTCATTCATTCATTCAAGCAAGCTCAGCCGTGCACCAGGCTCTAACGATGCAGAGCTGGCATCTCCCTTCATAGAGACCTCAGCCCAGGAGAAGGGCATGATCAAGGAATTAGACAAAATGATATAAAACCACCTTTGTGGGTTTGGAGAGATGGCTCAGTGGTTAGAGCACCAGCTGCTCCTGTGGAGGACATGGGTTAAGTTCCCAGCACCCACATGGTACCTTACACCCTCCAGTTCCAGGGGAATCTGATACCTCTTCTGGCCTCTGAGGGCGCCAAACATGCATATCACACACACACACACACACACACACACACACACACACACACATACACACAAGTATACATATATATATATGTAAAACAATGATACACATAAAATAATGAAGTAATTAATTAAACAGTTATTTTTTCAATCTGGAGACAGTATGCCAGACCACCAAGATCCCTACAAGAAGCCTCCAGAGGCTTT
This sequence comes from Acomys russatus, assembly GCF_903995435.1. Classification (NCBI taxonomy): domain Eukaryota; kingdom Metazoa; phylum Chordata; class Mammalia; order Rodentia; family Muridae; genus Acomys; species Acomys russatus. The sequence goes on along the minus strand of NC_067155.1, from coordinate 63,026,839 downwards.
GATCTCCGCTATCCATCCCCTTTACCAGGTATCCAGCCTTAGCCAGAGAGGTTGAGGTGCACACTGGGGGGGGGGGACGCTGCAAAGCACCCACAGGCAGCTGGGAAAGTGAGGAATCTCCCAGCTCTAACGCGGTGGCTCCCACATCAGAGAAATCAAGTAAGCCAGGCGCTGGCGGCTTCTTCTGTGCTGCTGGGAGCTTGCCGGTGTGGCAAAAGGTCCAAAAGCTGGTGCTGAGTGATACCAACCTCACATAAAAGCCATCAGCTCTTCGCGGGTGAGGTCCCTAGGGTGTGAGTGAAGGAACACCCCAGTGTGGGCCCTCGATGGTTCCCCCCTGCTGAGAACATCCGCGTTTGGAGACGGGAGGGCTCAGCTGGGAAGGAGAGGAGGGTGTCTTTGCACCTTTGCCCAGCTAGCAGCTGCCGCACACCTGCTCTGTACCAGAGACTGTGTGATGCAACACAGTTGCTGACTGGGGGGGGGGGGAGAGGTTGATGAATAGATGGGGGTCTAGTGAGGGTGGGAGAGGAGGGTTACTAAGGATGAATAGAAACCTCCTACTCTGAGCCTAGAGGAAGAAGGGAAGATGACTGAGCGAGGGACCCCAGTTCAATGCTGAACTTCTGACTTCCAGGTGAAACATTTTGGAAGACGTTAACAAGCCAGCACCAGATGTCACCTGAGGCCTATAACAGGGCCACCCCTGGGGAATTCCTAGAGAGAGGCTGTCTGTGTACTGTCTAGTTTTATGTCAACTCCACACAAGCTAGAGTCATCTGACAGGAGGGAGCCTCACCTAAGAAAATTCTTCTATAAGGTCCAGGTTGTAGTCAAGCCTGTGGGGCACTTTCTTAATTAGTGACTGATACGGGAGAGCCCAGCCATGGTGTGTGGGGCCATCCCCTGGGCTGGTGATCCTGGGTTCTATAAGAAAGCAGGCTGAGCAAGCCAGGGGGAGCAAGCCAGTGAGCAGCACCCCTCCACGGCCTCTGCATCAGCTCCTGCCCCCAGGTTCCTGCCCTGCTGGAGTTCCTGTCCTGACTTCCTTTGATGAGAAGAGTGATGAGAACAGTGTAAGCTGAATAAACCCTTTCCTCCCCAGCTTGTTTTGGCCCCGGTGTTTACCGCAGCAATAAAGACCCTACAAAGGCTGGCTTACTGATCAGAAATGTAGGAACGCGAAGGGGTTGCAAAGTTGCCAAGTCCAGAGCCAAATTGTCTCGGGGTATCTTCAGCCCTTTGATCTATGCTGCCTTTCTCTGTGCCTGGCCCAGCAGCCTTTGCGGCCACTAGGTACCTCCTTTGCAATGTCCACAGACAGACTGAGACAGGGATCAGACGCCTGGCACGGAGCTCGGATGTGCCGCCCCCCACCCCCGCCGGCGTTGCTGCAACCTGCTACCTTATGCCACCACCAATACTTAAAAAGTGCCTTGATTGGTGGCTTTTCTTTTGTTCTGTGACTACAGAACTTCACGAGACACTGGCCGTGTGTGAACGTGGTGTTTAGGGATGACAGGACTGTGTTCCCAGGCCACACATCAACTCTTTTTGAACAATGTTTTTATATTTTAAATGCTTGGGGGCCGGGGGGGCGGGGGGAGTGGAACCGAAGTTTTTTGTTTGTTTGTTGTTTTGGTATAAGGGAGAAGGAAATTCAAGTTTCAGATTCCTGGAGTTTCATGGAAACTGGCTAGCGCTGTGGTTTACACACGCGCGGGGCCCTTCCTACAGAAGACACCTCTCACCCAGCTCTTTTCTAGAAAGGCTCGTGGGCGCCCACGCGAGGCAGTCAGCGCAGAAGCCTGGAAGAAGCTACCCTAACCCCAAGAGATCCTGCTGTGAGGAAGACAAGAATAAACATTTTTCATTTGGCCTCCGCGGCTGTTTGTGTTCTGACTTTTGTTACAGGGATTGGAAGCATACGACGAAAAGCTGATCTTTCCCTGCAGGTACCTTGCGCTGCCAGAGTCTGTGCGTGCCCGGCACGCGTTCCTGCGTGGGACCCGGAGGGCTCACAGCGCTGCTTTGGGGGCGTGAGGTGGAGTGGGGGGGAAAGAGTGATGGGGGGAGCGAGGCCCCGCCCACCTCGGTGACTGACGGTTCGTTGAGGGTGGCGCTTTGCTGACACCTAGTGGCCAGCAGGAGAAGTGGCTCCCAGAGGTTTGGGAAGAGGGTGGGGTCCAGAAAGGATGTTTGTGGGCTTCCAGGACAAGTCGGGGGATGTAAGGAGGGAGGGAGGGTGATGGACAGATCACACTCCACAGTGGCAGACAAACGGGGGCCAGGGGTTCGGACCAGCCACCAAGTTCTGAGTCCAGGTCCGAGAGAACCTGTAGCGTTCTGGAGTTCACAGACCCCGTCCTGCCCCCACGGAAGCCCACTCCTGATGTCCCCAGTGTCTCAGCAGAAGATTGTGTATGGTGAGGGTGGCTATCACCAGATGTTCTATTGGCTGGTGGGACCTGTGTCCCACTCACACAATCTGGACTCCTCAGGATAGTGAGGAGCCAGTCACAAAGATGTCACTCAGCTGCACCTTCCTCCTGGGGCACTGGCCATTGCCATGAAGGGAGGACAGAGGACGCCAGCACCCCAAGGAGCATCCACCTGGGTGTGTCCAAGTCACCTCAGCTGGGGCCCAGCCAGCTGCTCATTCAGCCACGTGAGCTTTCCCTGCCCAGAGCCACCCTCGGCAACCCACCTCCCCCAAGTGCAGACCTTCAAACAAAAGACGTGACTGTTCAAAGTTTTACCACTTACTTTGTGAGAAGCTGATCATTCAGCAGTGGGTAACTGCTTTCCCTGGCAGCACCCAACCCTCCTGGGCACCCACGTATCATGGCCATCGTCACGCACTCCTAATCTCTCAGAACCCAACCAGCCAAGCCGCTTTGTTGTTGGGTGTTTCGTTTGGTTTTGGTTTTGTTTTCAGAGACAGGGCTTCTCTGTGTAACCTTGGCTGTCCTGGACTCACTTTGTAGAACAGGCTGGCCTCGAACTCACAGCCATTCGATCTGTCTGCCTCTAAAGGCCTCCGTGGACCACTGGGCCTGGCTCTCACAGCCAAGCCTCTCAAGCTTTGTGGGTGCAGGCAGGGCTGAGGCGTGGGGGTTGGGGGAGGGGATATAACTCACCATGCCTCTTGATTGCCCCACTTTGCACATCTGTCCATTTGCCAGGGCTGCTGATTACCTCGACTTCACCTGGAAAATTCCACACCTCTTTAGACATTCTGCCCTCACCTGGCTGGGGAAGGTGGATGGCTCTTTTCTGTTGCCACCACCACCTTGGGAGTTTTCTGTGGGTGTGGTTTCTGTTTGATTGACATACTGGCAGTTCAGCTCCTCCCACAGGCTGAGCGGAGCCTGCTCCACCTGTCTGCTGCCCCTCGCAGCGTTCTTAGGACTTTCTCCGGTGACAAAAGCAATGCACCCTTCTTAGTGTGGTGTGTCAGGGCTTCCTAAAGGAACAAATAATGACGTAGTAAATACATAATAAAAAGAGATTCATTCTGCTGGCTCAGACAGCCAGGCTATAGTCCAGCAATGGCCCCTCACACCCTGGAGAGAACCCAGGAGCCACCAGTTCACAAGGCTAAATGCCCGGAAGCCCCGGTACAGCTGTGCAGTCTGGGAGGTTCCTGCAGAGCGGCTGGGCTTGGCTCCACATAGGAAAGCTGAAGACGCTGGAGTCTGGGGTCCGAACAGGGTGAGTCAGCGGCAACAGATACTCTCGCTCATGCAGGGGCGAAGGCAGGTGGGCCCACCCTGATCTCATCAGTGGACCTCTTTATACCCAGGCCTCCCATTGGAAGGTGCTGCCTCCCTCGTGAGGGTGGTCACCACCCTCAATTGCTCCACAGGTGAGTCCAGTCCCCTCAAGCTGGCAATGAGGTCAACAGTCGCACATAGCTCTCCATGACTGCGTGTGGTGTGTCTGTGTCTGTTTTCCCTTCTCATAGGGAAACCTCGTGTTGGATTAGAGGCCCCTACTCCAGTGCCATCAAATTACATCTGCTCCAGCCAACATCCAAATAACGCCCCTCCCCCTCCCCCACAATTTGAGCTCCTGGAGGCCCGGTGAATGATGATGCAACTGGATCTACAATACCCAATCACCTTGGCTCAACCTCCCCATCCAGTTTAGTCTCAAGAAGAAAGTATCCCCTGAAGATGGTGGTTGAAAATGAGCAAGGAAATGGAATGTGTAGTGATTCCCTCCTGCTGTGGGTCAAGTGGGACTCCTGCTGCAAACAGAGAGAGAGACAGAGACACAGGGAGAGACAGAAACAGAGACAGACAGAGACACAGAGAGACAGAGAGACAGAAACACAGAGGCAGAGAGACAGAGACAGAGACAGAGACAGACAGACAGAGACACAGAGACAGAGACAGACAGACAGACAGACAGACAGAGACAGAGACACAGAGACAGAGACAGACAGACAGAGACAGAGACAGACAGACAGACAGACAGAGATAGAGAGACAGAGACAGAGATAGAGAGACAGAGATAGAGAGAGACAGAGAGACAGAGAGAGAGAGATTGGTGCTGAATGCTGATTTGCAGCTGAGGGGCCAAAAAGATGCTCAGTGGCTAAAAGCACTGGCTGCTTTTTAGAGGACCTGGGTTTGATTCCCAGCATCCACAGTTCCCAACCATCTGTAATTCATTTTAGGGGGTCCAGTTCCCTCTTCTTGGATCCAGTACCAAGCAGACACTAATGAGGTGCACATACATACACACACAGACAAAACACACATACACATAAAATGAAATAAATAAATCAAAAACATTTTTAATAATAAAAAGGAGGCCGGGGGCTGGAGAGATGGCTCAGTGGTTAAGAGCACCGCCTGCTCTTCCAGAGGTCCTGAGTTCAATTCCCAGCAACCACATGGTGGCTCACAGCCATCTATAATGTGATCTGATGCCCTCTTCTGCAGATAAAGCACTCATATACAATAAATAAATCTTTTAAAGTAATAAAATAAAAAGGAGGCAGGATCTAGAGCAGGGAGCCAGAGTCACTGGGATGCCATCCTGGGAAGTCATGACTCCAGTCTGGTGGGATGAGGGGCGTCCTTGCCAGAGTGACCTCAGAGTGACCTCAGCCCCTTCCGTACACAGTTGCTTCCCTGCCATTGCTCCACCCTGCCACCCTTCCAAGGGGACTCCTGTGTCCAGAGGAGGTGGCTGCTGGCCTGAGGAACTAACTTCTTGCTTTGTAAGTAGCCAGCCTCTGGTATGTTGTTATAGCAACTGGGCACAAACTGATAATGCCGCCTCGGTGTCCCATTCTTCCATGTTGGAGAGGGCGCTTCTAAAGAGCCTGTAGATGGACAAGAGCACCCGAGTGTTCCTGCAGACTGCAGCCTTGGGGACCCCCACCTACAAAGTAGAGCTTGGTAGCAGCGGGGGCAGAATACGTAGGAGGCGACAGGGACAGAGCATACAGCCCAGGAACAGACCCCATGTGGGTTTCTTCCCCTGTAAGCCAGCAGCTGCCTAGAGTGGGAAATAAAAAATAAAAAAACCAAAGGAGAAACTGGGTCTTACTGCCTTCAGTGCACAGAAATCACCTCCAGGAAAAGGATGAGCATACACTGCGAGCAAAGCTCTGGGGCATTCGAGGGTGCTGGAGACTGGATTTGTGTCCTGGGGTTAGCAAGACTTGTAAGGCCCGTGCAAGCCATAGGGGGGAGCTTGAGGTCTGAGTCTGTTCAATTTTAAGACAATACCCATAGCTAGCAGAGGGGAGGGGCGGAGAGTTAGACCGCAGCGCCCACCTCACACCGGAAGCTACAAAGGGGAAGAGGACCAGCATTGCCCACACGTGTCTGTCATCTCCATCCCTGCTTATCCCTCCTAGGAGCACCTTGGTTCTGAGAGGTCACCTGGGTCAGTCCTGTCAGTGACCTCCTGGGTTGTGATCTCCTAGCCTAGCCACACGGGGGACCAAACCAACCCCAACACAGAGCAGTGGAGCCGAGCATGCACGGAACACGTGGCTAAAGCTTCTCTCAAGATGTGGCAGACACAGCAAGGCCTTGCTTGGATCCTCCACCAGACACAAAACAACTCCAAAAGCCATGGTCCACTCTGTAGTAATGACTGGGCGGTGACAGTGGCAGAAGGTGGGCCAGGCACCTGTCACCCATCTTGAGAGTCACTGTTCACAGACATGTTTGAGCGTGAGGCTCAGAACGTCGGCCACATTGCCCACATGCAAGGTAAATCAAACAGACAAAGGCTCAGAGAGGCCGCTGGTGTGTTCTAGGTCACACAGCTACGGAGCGGCAGAGATGCAGGATTCAACGGGGCCTTATCGCAGACCTCAGCCCAGTTGCCTGCTAACTGCCCCTCTCCCTCCCTTTTCCTCCCTCCCCACACATATGTACACATGTGCACACACATGTGCCCCAGGCACACCCCATGATAAAAGATCTACAGCAAACAAGTTGCAAGCCACACTTTATTCACTCTGGTTGTCAGGAGGCTCCGGGGTGGTGGGCCTGGCTCCTGGGGAGGGGAGGGTCAGGGCTTTAGCTGGAGGAGTGGAAGGCGCCTCGCTGGTGCCACTGCATGTCACGGATGCGACGCACAGACTGCACCTGGGGGTGAGGGGCCCCGAAGTCACTGTTGTCCTTGTAATCCCCTTTCTCCAGCAGGTACTGCAGGCCACGGTAGCCGGGATATTGGTACCCAACCCACCTGAAGGCAGAGGTGTAGGGGGAGAGACGTGTGAACTGAAAGGAGAAGCCGGTGGGGGTGTCCTGACATCAAGAGGTGTAGGGAAGACCAGGACACCCCGCTGTACCCCAATCTCTAACACTGCACCTCTCCTTGCTTCCCTCTCCTGATGGGAAACTCACTATCTTCCAGCACAAACTGGATATTCCACAAAAGCTTAGACTCACACGGGCACTTGTGCCCCCTCAGGACATCTCCATCTTGGCCCCATGCCTAGCAGCAAGGCTCAGGGTGAGGGGGAGACAGTGAAAACCCTCTATTCAAGCCTTCACCCGGCAGAGCGTACTTGGAAACGGCAACCTTCTCCAGGCTGAGAGACCTGCCCAGAGGACACTGGACACCTCCACTCCTGCCCTGCCGTCCTGTGCTCTGTCATGGCCACATTCAACAACAGAGACCAGGAAACCACCGCCTCAGAGGCCTCCTCTCACCACAGGGCCGCTGCACCCGCAGCTTCTTTGGACGGCTTTTGGGCTCTCTTTGCCCTGTAATTCTAACCCTGCCTTGGCATCTCGGCTATGGCTGTAGGCTGCCGACTGTAAGCACCACCCCAGTACACACTGCCTGAGGATCCGCCTAGGACTTCCTGTGTGCCCCCGTCCATAGGCCAGAGGCCAAGGTCATGTGTCAAAGGGGAGTTCCTCTTTGTCACTGTTTGCTGCCTCAGGGGTCTGTAGAGGCGGAAACTTTGCCTTCTCCTCCGTGAGCTACAACCAGTCCACCTGTGTCACCTGCTCCCTCCACCCGCCTGGGCAACCCTGGGGGACACAGTCAAAGACAGGACTTCCCATAGTCTACAGGCTGGCGGTTCCCACCCCATGGTCTGCCAGGACTCAGGGTCCTGGAGGCTGAGGTCTGGGGTCACACTCACGTGCCGCTCTGCACGCGCACAGAAGACACCTTCTCCTGGTACCCATGGGCGTGGAAACTGGGTACGTCATCATCTACGATCTCCATCTTCTTCCCGGTGAAGTTGGGGTTCTCATACAGAATGATCTTGTGCTCTTGGCTGTCCTGTGGGCGAACAGGGTGGGTGGGGCCTGGGGGTGCCCCTCCCATCCTGTCCCACCCTCCCCACTCCACCCCCACCTCTGCCAATACGCCCGCCTCACCGTGGGACAAAGGCTGGGGACTGGATGCTTATGGGACTGGCGGGCTCAAATCCTGTTCTCAGGGAGCATTTGATTCTGAGACTCTGGGTCCCCCCCAACCTCCAGCTTTTGGGTTCCTCCAGCCCCCTCCCGACTTCCACTTCCTACTTCATAAACAGCAGCGACCTGCACACAGACAGCGTGCTGGCTTCTGGTGGCCGCAGCAGGCACAGGGTCTCCCACCATCTCCAGACCTACCGCCCCTTTAGCTCTTGTTCCATCCTTCCAGCAGTTCCTTTTTTTTTTTTTTTTTTTTGAAATTGTTATAGTTTTTCAGATTACATCTCCATTGTTATCCCCTCACTTGTATCTTCCCACTCCCCTGCCTTCCTTCCTTCCTTCCCTCCCTCCCCCCCCCCCCCTTTTTTTTTTTTTTTTTTTTTTTTTTTTGTCCCTTTCAGCAGCCCCTATACCATGCGACACAAGAGAAGACTGAGGCTCAGAGAGGTCAAGTGACTGGCCCAAAATCACACAGCCGAAAGGAGCAGAGTCTACACAAGAGCCCATGTCTGCGGGGAGCTCTGGGAGGCACAAGTTTGGCTTTGGAAGGTCTGAGCACAAAACTGAGCATTGCTGAGTCTCTTTCCCTCCTCAACAGTTCACACGCTAGTAAGAATCAGGGTCCGAAATAGACCAGAAGCTCACACTGGCTGAGTCCTGACTAGAGGTTAATGCACCTTCAGCTCCCTCCTCATGATTGCTAACTGAGCCTGGCCCTAAGGGACATGGCCCACAGGATATCACAGTTGTCCTGGGAAATGGCATCGCCTGGAGCTGGGCTAGGAATGAGGGAGTCTCCGCCAACAAGAACTAAAGCCCCATTTTGAGACGAGCAAATAGGCTCGCAGAGGCCAAATGCCACAGTGGTGGGTCACAGCACAGTGTGGGTCACAGGTCCCCTGGGCCCTGTCCCTCTGGCCCCATGGTTCAGGAGAAGGCAGGAAGACGCGAAGGGGCTTACCACTTTGATGGGCCTCAGGGAGCTGAGGGAGTCTGTCCTCCGGCTGCTGGTCCAGGAGTCCCAGCGTGGGTATTCACCCTTTTCAAACACAAACTGCTCGCCTTTGCAATTGGCCTGCTCATAGCCCACCCAGCTGAAAGGCACAAGACAGGGCTAGTGAGTTCCTCTGCAGGCATCCTGGGGCAGGGCCTGCCAGCTCAGCTGCACCAGCCCCAAGCACAGAGATGGACCTTGGTTCTCTAGAACTCAGGCCCCACCGCCCTCAACACCTGCAGTGCACAGGAGAATTGAGTGACAAATCTGAAGGGCAGCTTGGCTACAGATAACAACACATACACCCTGCATCCTAAGACCAAGAGGATGCTGAAAGCAAGAACCAGTCCTGAACACAGAACAAGAGCTGCACGGCTCTGTCTAGTGACACTGGCCACTGGGCACAGCATGCATGCCTGAGCCTGGAGACCACAGCCAGGCACCATCGGCTGGCTGTTGAGCTCTGGACCATGAGGTCACCCAGGCCATATAGCTTCACTCACAGCAGGCTCCAGAATCGATGCTTCCGTTGTCTCTTTATATGTAAACTCCTGGAGTCACGGTAGAGAGACACCTAGTGGCCACTTAGTGCTGGTGAAAGTGGATCAAGACCTGCCTGTGACTTGGGACATCAGCTGCCTTGTAGGCACTGTGGAAACTATTGTATCCCACTTTTTAGGGAACAGCAGCAAGAAAGCGAGTGAGCACTTGCTAAGAGCATGTGATTTCCCTACAGATATTTTCTGCTGGTGATTGTTGAATCCAGGACGTGACACTGTGGGTGTGAGGTGGGACGCCTTGAGACGGCGTGGCCCATAGAGGAGGCGGGAACCTCAAATGCCTGGGGCTCTCCAGGGCAGAGACCATGACCGTGGTGGCCACTCAGATCTAAGTCAGTTGGTGAGAGAGGCAACTGCGTCTGTCAAGCACACTAAAAGGAAGATTTACATCGGATGGAGCGAGTCTGCTTTAGGCTCTGTGATCTTGAGAACGGCAGTCAGAGCTCCAGCAGGACTGGACAACACTGACTGTCATGATGTCGCTTACAACACCTTTATATCTCCATTGTTACATCTCTAGATGTAGCCTAGGGCTCGAGCCTGCACCAGCCAGGGCTGGGTGGATAAATTAGGAAACACATACAAAGCCACCACACAGAGTGACAGACGACACAGGTCCACAAACTCAGCTGGACACACATATGAGCAGGAGATCTGGCCGGATGTGAGTTACTGGGCTCTAAGCCCAGGAGTCCGAGGTGGGGCCCTGCTCTGAAAGATGACGATGTAAAGTATGACTTATGACACGGGTAACGCTGTGCTGTCTCCTGACACTGCACAATACCATCCAAATACAACCTTAAAAACACCCAAAGAAGCAACAATATGAAAACAAAAACAAGCCAGAAAAAAAAAATCTAGATTTATGGCAAAATCTTAACGGATATTTCTGAAGGGCAAGCTAGAGTCAAATTTGGGGGCAAAAGGATGACTTTTTCCTGTGCCATTCCTTCTTGCTATTGAGCACGTATTTTAAGCAGTGCACAAGAATTTTTTTTTTTCCTTGAATTCCAGAATTCCGGGGAGTTCAGAACCCACCTGGGCCAAGTAGTGAGACCCTCAAAAAATTTAAAATTTTAGTTTTAAAAATTAAGACATATTCTGAGAGAAAGAGTGTTGATATATATAAAATAGTTTCCAAGGGCAACAGATAGCTCAGTGGTGGTGGTGGTGGGGGTTGCCAAGCATAGGTAAGGCCATGGGTCTCACCCTCAGTAACTACCATCACCATTACCCTCACACAACACACACACACACACACACACACACACACACATGCGTGATCAAACACACAAAAACTTATTTTCAATATTAAAAATTTGCTTGGGAAATCATCCCATCAAGTGATAAAAGTGGATGAGGTCAGAAGTGATACCCAAAGGGGGAAGACTTGAGTTCTCCTGAGGCATAGCCTGGTTCCCTGCACACGTTAGTAACTGCACCTGCTCAGGCTTGCTAGACTCAGACTCCAGGGGGTCATCACACTCAGCAAATTCTCCTAAAACCTGGTTGGTGCAGGACCCCTGAACCACCAGATATACTTGTCTACTGACTTGTTGGGGTCACTGGTGTTCCCAAACTCAAAAGCCATCTAGAGAGGAGTGCTGAGGGAGGTGAGGGACACCATGGCCTTTGTACACCTTACTGCATGGCGAGGGGAGAGGCAGCCCCCCGTAATTACATCTCCTGTCTTGAGCAGAGATAGGGCCTGAAGTGTGACAGCAAAGGTGTGGAAAGTGCATATCAAGAGAGAGAAATCCAAGGTCGGACGCCACACAGCCTAGAAGCTGCCTGGCTGGGACTTGAGCCCAGCTTCTCTCTGCCTCCTAAACATAAGCTCCCTCTCGGCTGCCAGACCCCAAAATCCTGCCCCCATCACTGCACAGCCTAGGAGCACAGAAAGGTCAGACAGTCCCGATTCAACACCCTGACTGGTGTCTCTGACAGCCCCAGGCTGGGTGAGACCCCCCTCCCTCCCAAGACACTCACGGTCCAGCCTGTACCAGGACAGAGCCTGTCTTCTCCATGCCGGTCTCTTTCAGGTTGGGGCAGGGCCCGCTGAGCTCGCGAGAGTGGCCCTGGAAATTCTCCTGCTCAAAGATGATGATCTGGAAAGAACGAGAGAGGGTTGAACAGGGTCCGAGCAGCTGGCTCAGAGTCCCGGGGTTGCAGGCTTTCGCCCCTCCAAGTCAGAACAGGCATAAAGCGTAAGTGAGGGCCTGAGACCTGGCGCCTGCAGATGCTGCTCTCTGAGCCTCAGTTTCCCTGTCGGTAAGATGGGTGGCAGAGCCAACCAGGAACGGGGGAAGCTGTCAGGATGGCAGGTGTGGTGGTCAGCTTTTGTGCAGTCACGGGAGACTGTGTGTCTGTGAGGTGCTGGAGATGACACCAGGGTCACTCACGCCACATGCCCAGCAGCCACTCTCCCCTAAGCAATACCCCAGCTTCTCATGAGTACATTAACTGGGGCACCAGCCACAGATCAGGGTGTGAACTTGTGTGATACAGCAGAAACAAGCAGACAGTGTGCAAGCTGAGCATGCACACCAAACCTGAGAGCGGGACAAAAGGCAGTTTCGTGGCACTGATTCTAGGGTACAGCAGCCCAGACGCTACATGCCACTCAGCTCTCAGAAGGTGCAAAATCCCCCTCCACAGACACCACACAGCCCTTCCTGTGTCTCCTGTAAACCCCCACGTTCCTGGGCCTTCAAGCCTCTACCCATGGCAAGCTTCAGGACTTCCTGTGCCCGGCATAGGAGATGGATCTTGGTAGAAATCCTCCTCTTACCTCGAGCTGCCCTCACATGAGCCCTGGGCAGGGGGCTCAGCAGGGTCCCAGTAAGATCCCAGTAAGACCATGCAGAGTGAAGAGACCCACAAGGCCTTGCGGCCGCGAGCTAAGTATGAATAGAGTCCATGTTTGCAGCTCCACTTTAGGACAGGAGCCTTCCCAGGCACTCAGCCCTGTCCTCAGGGCCTGCAGCCACTGCTGGTGGAAGAAGTGGGCAGGAGGGGGGTGAGGCATGGGGTAGCTGCAGGGTCAGCAAGGTCAGCCCTGGCTGGGAGAAAGCACTTCTGTTTCCCAGGCTCGGGATTACTGGGATAAAGGGAGCAACAGGAGTAGCCAGGAGGGCTCAGGGATGGATTCTGTGGCTCAGTTCAGCCTTCACGGTCACTGGCCCCTCCGCACAGCAGTGGAAGGCCCCCTGGGAGGAACCGCACTTTCCAGCTCGGCAGAACCTGTTTGCAGGGGGCACCAAGAAGATCTAGAATGTGGCCTGGGATGTAAGGGCTTCCTGGGGAGTGGCCAGTGTGGAGGGTCCAGCTGCCCATGCATTTAGGAAGCCTTGGGTCCCAGGAGTGCTGTACCCTGTTGCCGGTGTGGGAAATACTGATGACTGCTGTTATTAACACAGTTATTGTTTCTATGGAGTCGACATTCTTTCCTATTGGTTAACCCTTGAACCAGCACTGCCCATTGCAGAAGCCACTAGATGCACAGCCCTGCACACGCAGCTAGCTGGAATGTGGGCTGCTCAGAGGAAGCACAGATCTGAAGACAGGCAGGGTGGACGTGAACTGTTTAACAAGGGAGAATATAAAAATCAATTAACCTGTTTCTTTCTTTTGACAATTTCCACTGTGACTGTTGATAGATTTTAATTATGTATGTGTTCACGATATATATGTGAAATCACTGTACATCTGTGACATAATAAAATATATGTGCTGTCACTATATATATGTGATGGCACGGTGTATTTATGATGTCACAGTGCATATGTGACATCACAGTATGTGTGTGGCATCACTGTATGTATATGTGATGACACAATGTATTTATGACATCACAGTGCATATGTGACATCACAGTATGTGTGTGGCATCACTGTATGTATATGTGATGACACGGTGTATTTATGACATCACAGTGCATATGTGACATCACAGTATGTGTGTGATGACATCACAGTATGTGTGTGATGACATCACAGTACTGAAGAGCTGTGCTCTGAAGCTAGCCACCTCATTTTTCTTCAAACTCGCCCAGCTCATTGGCAACCTTTGTGCCTCTGCGCATGCTGCTCCCACTGCTCCATTCTCTGCCCCTATGTTCACGAGGTTGCTCCATCACGTGATCCCAGTCACCTCCTCATGGAGGTCCCTACTAAGCACTAAGCTGACACACCATTTGCTGTGTACGCCAGCCCTCAGGATCCCCTTAACCTACTTAGTGTTCAGTGCCTTCCTCTCCTCCAGGCTATAGGTCCCCTGGTTGCTGACGTCACCCACTGAAAGGGAAGCTCATGGGGAGGGAAATGAGGAGGTGGGGGCTGAGCCAGACTGGGTGTGGCCAGCCTTTGAGGTTGGAATAAGCGCCACCCCCTCAGAAGTGTAGGCATCAGAACGCAAAGCAGCCTCTGGAGAGGGAAGGTGGCGGGGCTAAGCCTGGATTGTTCTACATGTGACTGACACTCCCCATTGCATAAGGCTGATGTTCAGAGAAGTCAAGCCACTAGTCTGGGCCACACAGCGGGAGTGGGGCTGAAATCCTCTCCAGTTGGCACTGGGTCTCTGCCCCAGTCTCAGGTAGGCCCATGCACAGTAGCATGTGGGGCAGCAGAGAAGCAGAGAAATTTAATTCTCTGAAGTCTGAAGGTGACACTAGGTATCTGGGTGGGAAGGGGCATAGGGAATGAGCCCCAGGTGCGAGGCTAGCTGGGAGGAGGGGCACAGGAGCCCCAGGTGTGCAGCTAGCTGGGGGGAGGGGCACAGGAGCCCCAGGTGCGAGGCTAGCTGGGAGGAGGGGCACAGGAGCCCCAGGTGTGCAGCTAGCTGGGGGGAGGGGCACAGGAGCCCCAGGTGTGCAGCTAGCTGGGGAAGACTGAGTCCCCTGAGGAACATGACAGAGAAAGGGCACCAGGAAGGAGGAAGCTGACCTTGCAGAGGGGACTGACCCACCCTCCACACACACACACACACCAGCAGGGTACCCACCTTAGGATCGAGGGGCTGCGGCTTGCCCGCCTGCATCTGGTGGTCTGAGGCCATGGTGGACTCTCTGGTGTCGAGGTGACCTGAAAGAAATGACAGAGCTGTATGAGGCCCTTGTTGGCTCTCGGCTTTCAGCTGCCTTAGGACTTCTGGGCCAACCCTGGTACAGCCCTCAGCCCTTTTCTCTTTGGCTTGGTTTTAGATTTTTCTGGAAGCAGCCACCTGGCCTCTGGCCTCACCTTCACTGGGAATCCAGCCCAAGTCTAGATGGAAGAGTTCTCCCACTCTCTCCCTTAATTTCTCTCACCTATTTCTAGACTCTTGTGTTGTGGAGTCATGTTGGAAGGCTCCCCTGTGTCCACTTCCAGCTCGTCAAATTCTCTACCTTTTAGGTGTTGAACTCAGTTGGACCAGACCAAGTGCTCACAGCAGCTGAAGGGCCACCCATAAGTCCCATCCTCTCCCAGTGCCTCAGTTTCCTGCTCCGTACACCAGGAAAGCAATAGAGGTACCTCATTATCTCTGTGAGCCAGGACTCCAAACACACAACTGGGTGCATCTGACTGTGCCCTGGAACACACACACACACACACACACACACACACACACACACACACATTGCACCCAGGAGGGGACAGCCAGGGTGGCATGATCAGGGCCATTTCCAGGGGACTTGGTGACACCGAAATTCCAGTGCTCAGAAAAAAGTGCCGCTGAGTTCAGCCCATAAGTTTCCCCCAAGGCCGACCCGAGGGAAGCTACAATGACTGACATGAGGAAGCTGTCTCAGCGACCTAGACGTGCTCAAGGTGAGGCCACCTCTGGATCACAAGCCAGATGCATCTTCCTTTCCAGCACCCAGCAGGAAAGGGGTGCTGAGAATCTGGTTAATACATTAATGGGGGAGCCTTGTCCAGGCACTGGCTATGCACCAGGCCAGTCTACTATATTGCTTCTTAACCGATGGCGGAAGGGCTTTGACGACCCCTTCTACCCACTTAACAGAAGGGGGAAACTGAGTCCAAGTGCTGAAGTCACTGCTCCACGCTTCCCAAAAAGGAGGAAAGAAGAGCAAAGGGCAGAGCAAGCGGCAGAAGCCTTCTTACCAGATCGCCAGCCCCCGCGAGTGCCGTGAAGCCCAGCTGGTGGGAGGTGGTATTTATACCTTCCCCAGGGGAGCTGGTGCCAAGATGGGTGAGCACTGCCTCCCTGCGGAAAGCGGGGTGAGAATGCAGGCTAAGCCTACACCAAAGCCCGGGTCAGCAAATGCCCACAGACATTGTGTCTCCACACAATAATGTCATTAGCTTTCAGATTCGGCTGCGCCAGTGTGTCAGGCGGCCCGGGCAAGGAGATGCCCAGTTTGCATGCATCAGCCATCCTGCTGCCAGGACGGGGCCATGCCAGGTTCACGGGTGCAGTCACCAGGCTTGGGGCACAGCAGACAGAGGCCATCTCAGTGTCCCTGGGGAAAAGCAAGCAGAAGGGACACTTTAGGAAGAGACCAACATTCATTCACTCCTCCACTCCTCCACGTCATCCTGTGCCAATCCACCCACCTACCCACCCATGCATCATTCACTGGCCTGGCTCGTTTTATGTCGACTGGACATAAGCTAGAGTTATATGAGAGGAGGGAGCCTCAACTGAGACAATGTCTCCATAAGCTCTGGCTTTGGGACATCGCCTTAATTAGTGATTGATGGGAGGGGGAGGGCCCAGTCCATTGTGGGAGGGGCCATTCCTGGTCTGGTGGGCTTGAGTTCTATAAGAAAGCAGGCTGAGCAAGCCAGTGAGCAGCACCCCTCCACAGCCTCTGCGTCAGCTCCTGCCTCCAGGTTCCTGCCCTGCTTAGGTGCCTGTCCTGAAGTCCTCCCATGACGAACAGTGACAGAGAAGTGTAGGCCAATAACCCTTTCCTCCCCAACTTGCTTTTTGGTCATGACATTTCCTTACAGCAATAGAGACCCTGACTAAGACAGTGCATCTACCTAGATTCTTGTTATTCAGCCGGCAATCTCACCAGCTCGCCAGTCACCACGAGTGCAGAACGACTCCTATTCAGCCGCAATTCACTAATCTACCTATATATCATTCATCCACTCAAACGGCCCCCATCTGTCTATCCATCCATCCATCTACTTAGCCATAATTATCCATCCCTGTCTATCTGTCCATCTGTCCACCCACCCATTTGTCTGTCTGTCCATCCAACTATCCATCCACTTATTCACCATTTTATCCACTCACCTATCTGTCCATCTGTTTCTTCACTCATCCAGCCATCCACTAGGGACAAGTTCTGTTCTTTGGTCACTGACAGAGTCCTCCTCAGGCCTGTCCGAGTCAGGCACCCACACTTCGTGATAAGGAGTTAGCATGGGAGAAAGATCTGACAGCAATGGGATTTTATTCCAAGAAACCAGATTAACAATTCAAGCGTACTGAGTGTGGCCAAAGTAGGCTAGGGCCTGATCCTGCAGGGACAAGGTGGGCTAGGAGGCTGGCTGAGGAGTAAACTTCTAAGGGACCCTGGCTGCCCATGTCTGCTGTCCTTCAGTGGGGTATGACTAGGAATGGGTCCTGACGTAAGAGAAGTCTCTCCGAACTTTACTGCTGTCCCGCTGGAGCTCATGTCTTCCTACAGCCCAGGCTGTCTTGACCTTGAACCCAAGGTCATGCAAAGAGAGAGATGGTACTGAGGCCAAGATAGCAAAACCTCTCTCATCACTTTTCCATTCTCTCAACAGCCACACATGCGCCCGCGCGCACACACACACACACACACACACACACACACACACACACACTTACACACTCACACACATGTACACTTACACCTACCACATACACACCAGATAGTACACAAATACACACACATCACATAGTACACACACACCTGTGTGTGTTCCTGAGTCCTCTGCCCATGCCGTTTCTCACATGTCCCAACACCCTTCCTCATGTATTTCCCACCTGCAGGTCATCATGAGGGCAGAGGTGTCTCCTGCCCAGCTTGCTTTCTGTGCCATCTTCAAAGCCTGGAGCCTGACACAGACCAAGCATTAGAAAATGCATGGCTTGAAGCAGCAGACACCTGGCATGTAGAGATGAAGAGAATGTGAGAGATTGGGGATGGGAAAGGGGGCTATAAAATGTTGTTTGTGAACCTGACCCAGGTATGCAATGCATGAACTCACAGCAGCTGTGGCTACAAGGTCCAGCCAAGTCAACATTTCATGCTCAGGGGAGGAGCAGATACTGGGCCACCCCTCGTGGAGGAGCTGTTGGATTGGGTGGCTGCTCGAGGAGGGAGAGCCATGTTTCCTCAGTGTGTGGCTACCGGTTGGCTGTCTGTTGTCCTGGTGATGTTTTATGATTCGTAACAGTAGCAAAATTACGGTTATGAAGTAGCAGTGAAAATAAATCTGTGGCTGGGGTCACCACCACAGGAGGACCTGTGTCAAATGGTCAACGCGTTGGAAGGGTGAGAGCCGCTGATCTAAGGTCACCCAAGAAGAGAGACCCTCAGTTAGAGAACTTCCCCTTCATGCTGGCCCACGGCTATGTCTGCGGGACATTGTTTTGACTGTTAATGTAGGTGCATGCAGCCCACTGTGGTGACACCATCCCCAAGCAAGGGGGCCTGAGCTGTGTAAGAGAGCCAGCTGAGAGGGAGAGCAATCCGGCAGGCACCATTCCTCCGCGGGTGAGCTGTGCCTTGGGTTCCTGCCCTGACTTCCTCAGTGATGGCCTGTGGCCTGACAGTATGAGATGAAATAAATGCTTTCCGTCTCTAAGTCAGAGCGTCTTTATCACAGCAACAGAAAAGCAAAGTAGAACATCCATGTAAAGTCAGACAAGCACGTCACCCTGTTAGCATACAAAGTTGCTTTTGTTTATAATAAATCACAAATTTATATGCATGTGAAGTATTGTCTTAAATATATATATACACACATATACACACACATACACACACATGTATGAGTGTTCTATACGCATGTACACCTGCATGACAGAAGAAGGCATCCCCATATAGAGGATTGGGAGCCACCACATGGCTGCTGAGAAGTGAACTCAGAACCTCTCAAAGAGCAGACAGTGCTCTTAACTGCTGAGCCATCTCTCCAGCCGCTGTCTTAAATAAGGATAAATTTCTAAATTATCAGGAAATATTGACTGTTTTGTGTCTGTAGCCCCGCCCCCACCCATCACATAAAAGAATTCTCAGGTGAAAGGATCCTTAGTAGAAAACATCTCAGAAGCCTCCTCCCCCCCTCCCACCCCTGCAGTCAAGTTTCCTTCTTCAAACCAGGATGGGGTAGGGCTAAGTACCTAACACATGGCTATTATAGTGTTGGGTCAGTCCTTTCTCAGAGGAGGCAGACTGGAAGCCATCATAGAAAGCACTTGGTGGCCTCATCCCTGAAGAAATTCATTGCTTGGGCCAAACCATCTTCTGAGCTTTCTATGTTTCTTGTTTTCTGGCTTGCCATTCAAAGGAGGACATGCTGGGGGGACAGGGTCAGCAGCAGCCCGAGCCTTTGTATTCAGTTGATTATCCATTGTCCATTCAGGTCACAGAGCCTCCCGATAGTACTCGTGGGAACTGATTCACATCCCCTCCCCAACCTGAGTACAGCTCTCTGCTGACAGGTCCACAAGCTCTCGAAGCCCTTTGCTGTTTTGCAAACCTTGTGTGGAGGGAGCTACAACTTAGCTACCTCTGCACCCTCTGGACATGCACAGGCTCAGCCCATAGTAGGTCCTCAGAAAATGTGTGTGCAGACTGACTGAGAGAGAAAGAAGGCTCTACCCAGAAGGAGGAGTCAAGACCAGAGCCCCAGGCTGGACTGTTTACTGGGGTCTTGGGAGTGCCACAGGCAGAACACAGATAACATTTGAGATCAGGTTGTCATTGGGGCTTCCAACATCAGTTCATGGGCATGCTAGGTCATGTGACTCCTTCTAGCCAAATAACCTTGCCACAGGCCAGTTCTGAGTGAACTCTTTAAAAGCTCTCTCCTCCTGCATGTTTTTAGGATGGCAGAATCTCTGCCCAGAACACCCATGTGTAACCAAGCTCCTGCTGACCAGGACAGGGGTACGAGGGAGAAACATGAGGCCCGAGGCCCTGTCAGTACAGCCAGCTCGACCGATGCCCAGAAGAAAAGGCTCGCCTTCAGTGGCTGTGAAGACAGCAGGCCTGGGTGAACCTTTTGGACAAACACAACATAGTCCTTAGATGAAAAGCAGTGGGGACTCAAAATGCTTCTTAGATCATCCAATTGGGAAGAATCCATTTTCTTAACCAATGTATGTTATTATAATTTATTAACCGAGCGTACGTCGTCACTTATAACCCGACCAACCAAAATAACAGGAAATGAGGATTAAGGACCACAACAACAAAGCCGTAAAGACATCAGTTCTGAGGACCAATTCTCCTGGCGTAATTGGCAGGATTTCTTCTGCTGGAACCTGGACTACCCAGAACCCAGAACCTCAGCAGGAGCCGGAGCCCCGAAGCCTTCCCTCGAGTGGTTCTCTCTAGGAGCGTCTCAAAGTGCAGCGACCAACAGCCAAAACTATCCCAAGTCTCCAAAAAGCCCACCTCCAGTTCTGGGCTCATTTATATAATCTCCTCCCAGAGTCTGTTCATGGGATCTTTTCAGCTGGCAACAATCAAGCTCCCACAGGAGGTGGTTGGTCTTCAAGTGGATTAATATGACCTGTTCTCTCACAAGACGGTTCCGATCCCACTCTTGGGATTGTAAAGAAAATAGGTTTATCTCTCCTTCAGGAATCTATCCAAAGGGACTGTGACTGTTATCTGTAACACCCCTTTGGTGTCTTGAAATGAAATTAACTACAGCCCATCTTCACACAGATTCTCAGAACAAAGCTGTTAAGAAGGCCTATCTTTAACTGGGCTGTACAGACTGCCTTGATACAATGTCGCATTAGCTACCGGCTTCGACAAAGCCGGGGCAGGGTGAAGAGAAAGGCAGGTGGCTGGCCTACCTTGAACTGTAGGCTAAAGAATGGTGCGATACAATGTTGCAATAGCTTAGGGCTTTGACAAAGCTAGGGTCGGGTGGAGGAAGGAAGGCAGCCGGAGGTTTCTGTTTTCAACCGGCACAGCATTTGGCTAGGGCGTTATTATTGAGTGAATGTGCGTTAGTATCTCTCTACCTTAAGCTTGTTCAAACACCATGAGAAAAAAATGCCTGGGTGCCAGGATGGTTCTACCTGAGGGGTAAGGACCCTGGGCTAATCAAGTGGCAGCTCTGGGGAAGTTTCCTCCTCAGCAGGAGACCTCAGAGCCAGCTGCCTGGCTGCAGAGAGCCCTGAGCTGCAGCCAGGGGCATAGGAATGCTCAGTGCACAGGGAGGGCAGTCATAGCTGCCTTGGGAGTACCGTGAAGGTCAGCACAGTATTAGCAGCCCCTGTGTGGGGACAAGGGGCTTCGGAGCAGCCTGGGAGTCCTGGTCCTCCCCCTTGAAAGCTGTGCCACTGAGGGCAGCGCATGTCAGCTCTCTGTACCTCTGTTTCTCTGCAAATCAGATTGGTTTCAGCTACGGCAGCCCTATGCTCTGGTGGCTTATGTCCCTCTGCCTCCAGCAGGGCATGGCACTTGCCACATAAAAGAATAGCAATGGGTTTAACTGGCAGATAGGAGAATACGGGAGACATGAGTGACACGGGCACGGATGGGAGAAAGGAAGGACAGACAAACTGACAGATGGAAGGAGGATAGATAGCTCTATCTATGGATGGATGATGGATGGATGGATGGGAAGATAGATGGATGGTAGCAAGGATATATGAATATATATGATGGAAAGAAGAAAACATAGAAGAAAAAGAAGGAAAAATGGGTAGATGACAGATGAGTGGGTAGGAAGATGGATGGAAGGACGGATAAATGAACAGATGAGAGGGTGGACAGGCAGACGGACAGCTGTTCAGATGCAGGCACTGGTGGCAGAAGTAAGCTTGTGGCAGAGAAGACGTGGTCCTCAGCTGACAGGACTAGATTTGGGCACAGACGCACCCCCTCCTCCCTGCCTTGCCTATCTTGGCCCCTGAAGCAGCCCCACCACAGGAAGTGACGCAGACAGGGCAGCATGGCTGGTGGGCTTTATTGATCAGGGTCGGGAGGGCACACCGGCATTGTCCCCTAGGACCCACATCCTCAGCTGCTCAGGAAACAGCCACGCTTGTGCCACTTCTGGTCACGGATGCGTCGCACGGACTGCAGCTGCGGCTGATTGGCGTCCCACTCATTCCAGTGGCGGAACTCGCCCCGCTCGAACACGTATTGGCGCCCACGGTAGCCGGGGAACTCATAGCCCACCCACCTGAGGAGAATGGGTGAGTGAGGTGAGGCGCGTCCCTCCAGTCGCCCTCCACGCTGCTGGTACATCCCTTTAAAGCTCTTTAAGGCCTGCATTTGCTATGCCTCCCACCTATCTCAAGTCCTCCTTGGCTCCCCAGCGCCCCTGGGATGAATCTAACCATCCACCCTTCTCCAAGCGTCTCTTGCCTCACCTCTCCACACATTCCATCCCCCAGCCCTTCATCCCACCGTGCGGCAGAGTCTGAGCCTTCGAACCCGCCATCCCTTCTGACTGATCTGTTCTTCCTTGCCTGACCTTCTATCTCCTGGGAGGTCACACATACCCCTGGGGCTCTCAGAGGCACCTCTACCAGTGTGCCCGTCACACTCACCATCAGACTGACGTAACTGAGAGAAGGGCTACCCAGCTCTAAGTGCCCACAGGACCCCCATCCCTGCTGCTCAGGAAAAAGCCACCGAGTACACTCTCAGCATCACCTTTCCAGGCTCCATCCCAGGTTCAAACCCACAAGGGAAGGGAAAGGCAAGGTGACCCCGAGGTTTTGTTAGGGGAAACAGCAAGCCAGCTCACAGCTACTCGCTCCAGACTCTGATAATAACAGAGACTGTAAGATCAAGGTCACCCTGAGAATTCAGGTCTCCAGGCCTAGGAGTTAGGGGAGCCATAGGGACCTGGGTGTAGACCACACGGTGGGGGCTAGTTACAAAACCAAAACAACAAAACCGGCTAGGAGTCTAGGCTGCCTAGGAACCTCAGTGGAGCAGGAGGCTGGTGCTGAGGCATTCTCATGGGGGGAGGGGAGAGGGAGGGGGAGAAAGGCAAGAGAGAATAAGGAGGGAGAGAGGGGAGGGACGGAGGGAGAGAGAGGGGGGGGGAGAGGGGAGGGAGGGAGGGAGAGAGAGAGAGATTATGAACTTGTGCACAGTACTGGGGATAGAGTTCAACTCTTGAACATTGTTTGGTTTGGTTTGGTTTGGTTTTTAAGAAAGCCAGGATTTCCTCCCAGTAGCTCTGGTTGTTCTGGAACTCCCTCTGTAGATCAGGCTGAACTTGAACTTACAGAGATCCACCTGCCTTTGCCTCCCAGGTGCTCTGATTAAAGGCGTGCACACTACCGTGCCCTTACCGCAACTCTTGGATTTTTGAGGCAGGACCTGGCTCTGGAGCTCAGGCCACTTTTGAACTCTTACTCTTCCTGGCGAGCTCCTGGGTGCTAGGATGTTGGACCAGTCCACCACTTCCTCCAGCACGCGGGCTCTGAGTGCGGATGGGCTCAGAGCCACTGGTGGCTGTGGTGAGCCTGGTGCTACAGGAACAGCCACCAGGGAATAGGGCTGGAGTATAGGGGGCTGGGGGTTCCCTTACGTCCCATTGATGACTCGGATGCTGGCCACACGGTCCTGGAACCCGTGGGCCCACAGGCTGGGCACATCATCATCCACTATCTCCATCTTGCGCCCACTGAAGGCTGGGTTCTCAAACAGGTGCAGCTTGTGGTCTGGGCCATCCTGGGAGAAAAGGTCAAGGGTGAGAGGGGGCCACAACCAGAACAGGGAGAATCTTTTCAACGCAAGAGAGCAGGCCTCAAGACAACCCCACCTCCCGCGGCTGAGCAAGACAGGGGAAGGCGACTGGACAGATCTCATTCCACCCGTCTTCACCACCAGAAAGAGAAACTGAGGCTCAAAGGGCACCACAAAGACTTAATGTTCCAGCCTCCTCTCTCCTAGGTTGAATCTGGCTTCATCTTCCTGGGTTCTCTTCCCCTGCTAGCTAAAAACAACTCTGTCCAGACACTGGGAGGAGGAGCTGCGGTGGCTTCTGTGTGGATGGAGCAGTGGTTTGGTGGTTCAGTGGCCTCACAGACCGTGTCCCCTTCAGGAAGTGTCAGGCAGGAGTGCGGACTGTCTTGAAGTGATTTTCTGGGCTTTTGAGCTCTGTGTTTCTTTTAGCAGTATTGATCTGATGAGCCTGGACTATGAGGCCTCTTGGGTTAATTAGGTTACTATGAGAGGGTCCAGGGTCATGCCCGGATAGTTCAGGACTGGGATCCTGTGCCCTTCCCCAGGGCCCACTCAGCAGCCAGCTTTTTCTCCCTCCATACCATTGTTGAGGAAAGAATCTGAGGCCTGTCCAGGCAGGATCGCAGTGGCCACACACACACACACACACACACACACACACACACACACGGATAGCAACAGCCCTGACTCACAATGTGCAAAGGCCGGAGAGACAGGAGAATGTCACTGCGTCGGCTGCTGGACCAGGCATCCCAGCGAGGGTAGTCCCCCTTCTCCAGGACAAACTGCTCCCCACGGAAGGCCCTGCGCTCGAACGCCAGCCACCTGAGAGTGGTAGGAACAGGGTCACCTCTGGGGTGGCTGAGCAGGGACCCACATGCAGGAGAAAGGGCATACCTTGACTGCACACCCTCCCCATCCCTAACCCAGGACAGATGCCCTGTACAGCCTGCTGCTAGGGGGGCTCCGGGACTGATGCCCTAGTCCAGAAGCCTATCAGGGACATGCTGAGAGTCCACGTGTGTCCACGCTTGGGAGGAGTTTTGATAAAAAGAAAAAAAAATCCCCTAAAGTGACTGCCATAGGCTGACCAAAAGATCCATGGGTGAGGGGCTGGAGCTCTTGCTCAGCAGTTAAGATCACTGACTGCTGCTACAGGGGCCAAGGTTCAAGTCCCAGCACAGATGGCAGCTCATGGCCGGCACAACTCCAGTTCTGGGAGATCCAGTGACCTCTTCTGGCCACCAAGGGTACTGCAGGCACTTGGTGCCAAGGCCTGCCCTTTTCCCCCCCCCCCCCCCCCCCCCCCTTGTATCCACCCATCCACTTTGCTTCCCTTGCTCTCTGAAATCCACACCACTGTTTGTCCTCAGGTGAGGAGACACAGCTGGCAGACATGCGGCCCAAGTTTATAAACAGAAAGTTCCAGAACCTAGACTTGATCTCAAGGCCAGAGCTCAGTGCCCTGCACAAGGGCCTGCTGCCTCGAGGGCGAGCTCCAGGCACCTAGCTTTTCTGGCCTCAGTTCCCTCTGCTACGCCAGTGATAAAAAGGGCGGAGCCCTCCTGCTCTAATGCATGTGAAACTCTACAGCCTGGTGCCTGTGGAGAACAAGAGAGGGTATGGGGTTCTCTGGAACTGGGGCTACAGAAAGTCGTGAGCTGCAACGTGGCTGCTGGGACTTGAAGCCAAGTCCTCTGCAACAACAGGAGTAGGTGCTCTTAAGTGCTGAACCATCTCTTCAGCCCCTATTTATATAACTGTATACAGCTGGTGTTAATTTGGTGTTTCATCTCTGAACTGGGCGCCAGCTGGCCTCCCTCCTGTTCCTGCCACACACCACAGTGATCTAAAGCCAGGATTCTGACGTTTTATGAATCGGGAAACTGAGGCAAAGAAAGGCAGGGTGTGGTCTAAGGGCCCAGGGCAGAACTGGGGCTGAGGCTGGGGCAGTGGGCACTGGCCAGGTACTCACGGTCCAGACTCCACTTGGATGGAGCCCACCTTCTCCAGCAGGCTGTCGGTGAGGTTGGGACACTCGGCTGAGAGCTCACATCGCTTTCCCTGGAAGTTCTCTAACTCATACACAGTCACCTGGAATGACAGAGGTGAGAGCCTTGCCTCCAAAGTCCCTCCCTCGAAACAGCAGGGGGCGGGGCACCTGCTCCCCCCCAGCCTGAAACACACAGGTCTGCAGCGCCCCCTGGTGGCCACAGTGAGAAATTACAACAATGTCACAGCTCCTGCCTATTAAAATCACCAGAGCAGACTCAGAAATGCCCACATGTTCCTACATTCCTTCACCCCATCCATGTCAGACGCTCCCTCCAAAGCCTCAGCCTGGCTTGGAAGGGACAGAGTCAGCAACGCCACACTTCTCCCATCTGCCAGACAGGCTCCTGCCATCCGCTTTATCTCAGGACAACTCTAAGGCCGAGGACAGCTGGCATCACTCCCATTTTAAAGATGAAGCTGTCAGCGCCCAGAGACACCAAGAGACTCATGCATGGCCACACAGGAAAGGCAGAGCTTGAAGCTGCATCCCCTGAAGCCTGGTGCTCCTGTGCTCCACGGAGTTGTTTGCTGCCCTCGGCCCTAGCCTGAGGTCCCACTGAGTCCCAGGTACCTTGTAGCTGCCCCCAAGGCCTCCGTGGCTCTTGCCAGCTGCAGCCTGCTCAGGTGCACTGTGCTGCTCTGCCATCTCTCCAGGGACACTTCTGCCTCAGACCAGAGCCGAACCAGGTCACCAGCTCCTCCCAGCGGTATCAGGTGCCGACGTGACTGGAACCAAACAGTAGCGAGGCCCTTGCTGCCCATGGCTCGTAGCCATGAATTAAGATCTGTAGTCAGTCAGTCAGCAAACACCCCCTGGCCACAGGCTCCGTGCCATGCATCTGGCCAGTCAGTGGAGTTGGGGAATCTCAGGGACCCAGAGAAGCAAGAGCACCTTACTGAGGCCACAGGGAAGAAAGGACTCAGACCAGATCGGCATCCTTTCCACCCCGACACTAAAATGCTCTCTGCACAAGGATGGACATCTCTATTGGCCTCTCTGCAGCCTCAGTGACCAGGACAGGACACCATTGTCAGGGTGGACAGCAGACCATAGCAGGCAGGAAAAAACAGAAAGACTGTGGAATGGGCCTGGTCTTCGGAACCCATTTCGTCCATGAAGCTGACTGCTCACCCTCTTGAGTGCTTGCTCTGTGTTCTAGGCTTTTGCAGAGTGGACCCTGGCAGGCTCTCTTAGCTTTAGGGACAGAGACACAGGATTCAGGCTCTGCAGACTTCTGCACACAGGCCTGTGCACACATACACTGTCCTTCACACACCTGTCCCTGATCCTTGTCTCCCTCATGGCCTGTCCTGGCACAGTGGTGTGAGGCCCATCAGCTGCATCTAACCACTATCAGCAGGACATGGGGCTTGGCCCACCTCATGGGGTCACCCCCATATACCTGAAGGGTCCTTTCCCATCCTCAGAGCCGGCCAGTCCTTGGCCCCTAGCCTACACACAGTTTCGTGCTCAAACCCACAGACAAGGCAGTTCCCCAGGTCCATCGGCAGTCAGGCCTAGAGGCAGTCTTGCGTCCTGAAGGTCGGTCAGCCCCTACTCTCAAGTGAGCCGGGCACCAGCCATGCACACCCATAGAAAGCCGAGGTTGCACCTTCCACAATGCACACGTCCCCCCTGCCTCACCCAGTCCAGTACAAACCTGCTTCAAGGGCCAGCTGTCCCCAGACTGGCCTGCCTCCAAGGCCGGCCTATTTATGGGCATGTTCTGTTGGCCCAGCAACATTGTGGCCTGCTGAGATAGCACCCTGTCCACCCAATCCTGTCCGGGCCATTTCACCCTAATGGGAAGGCTGGGGAGGCCCCCAAGGCCAGTCACCTCCGGCGCAACTCTGATGACTTCCTGGGGACTGATGGCTTTTGCTGGCTTTGTGGGAGGCCCGACAGACTAGACAGAGGGCATGGAGCACAAACCCCTCCTGTGACCCCCAATTCTCCTTCTCGAGTTTCTCAGGGCCATAGGGATGTCAGCATCCCTAGACAGGTGCAGGCTCTGGATCTTGAAGCAGGGGACTCTTGGCTCCATGTGCTGGGCAGCCTGAATTTGAAGCCAGAGCACCACGAACGCCTTTCTAAATCCACGCAGACACTCACACGGCTGTCACCTCAGTGAAGATGTGATCCTCCTGAGAGCAGCACATATGAGTGGCAGCTGTCATTTATAGAAGACCTATTAATGGGAGTTTGGTGTTGATCTGTTCTCAGCATCTTTAGGGGAGAAGCTTTGATCTTCATATTAACAATGAGGAAGAAACTGTGTTCAGAAAGACCACATCAGTTACTTAGCATTACATAGCTGTTTGCTGTAGGCTCAAATCCTCAAGTCAGCCTAAAACCTGATTACTGGATCCTTGGGGGTGTTATCAGTGACCACACCCCCCCAGACTCTGAATTTTAAAGATCCCATGGCTGAGGTGGGTCACTTATGTCTCAGGGTCATAGCTACAAATAGGTTTGGGTTTTGGTGTGTGAGTATGTATTCTCTGAGCGAGTATGTGTGTGGCTGGGTGGAGCTGTGTGTGAACACAGGCCAGCGGAGTCTGGTGGCCTTCCCTATAGCTCTTTGCCTTATTTCTGAGGCAGGGCCCCTCACTGAACATGGAGCAAGGCCCAGAGGCAGCCCACAGGCATCCTCCTGCCTCAGTCCCCAACCTCTAAGACAGGATCCTCCGTGTAGCCCTGGCTGTCCTAGGACTCACTCTGTAGACCAGGCTAGCCTTGATCTCGGAGATCTGCCTCCTGAGTGCTAGGATTAAAAGGCATGTGCCACCACGGCCTGGATCACCACCGCCTTTTCATGGGTTGCCAGAGATCTGAACTTGGGTCCTTGTGCTTGCACAGCCATTTACCATCGCTCCATCCCCACAAACTAATGTGTAAGTTATCACTAGGTCACTGTGACCAAAATGCCTGACAGAAACAAGGGCAGACAGTTTCAGGCTGCTCAGGCCAGGGTTGCTAGTCTCCACACACTTATAGAGCGTCTCATGGCAGGAGGTGTGTGGTGGACAAAGTTCTTTGCCTTGAGGCAAACCACGGAGCAGAAAGACAGACACAGGATGGGGTCAGGGCAGAACGCTCTGGAAGACCAGCTCCCTGGCCACTTCTTCCAGTCAGACCCACCTCCCAAGGACTCCAAAACTTTCCAGCACTGCCATCTGGGAACCAGCTGTCTACACATGAGATGACGGGGGATATTCTGTGACAATGCAGGGTTTCTTTCTCCTGAGACTGTATGGCTGGGGGGGGGGGAGGGGGGAGAGGGGAGGGGGAGGGGGGGAGGGGGGAGAGCCAGTGCGGTTTGTTGGTTTGGCATGAGGGAGGCCAGCACCACACAAACCAATACTCCAAAGCTTCTCACTAATGTGGTGGCATTGTCCTGTAACCCCAGCACTTGGGAAACTGAGACAGGAGGATCAGGAATTCAAGACTAGCCTTGACTACGTTGCAGGTTTGAGGCCAGCCTGAGCTGTCTCAAGGAGAAGTCATGTGAGCACAGCATACATCACATGGCTGTCAGTTTATTCCATACCCCCAGAGCCCTGCCTACCATGGACTTTTCACACCAATGGCCACTTCCTGCCACAGGTAACAGGGCCAAGAGAGCTTCCTTTCTGAGGCAGTTGTCTCTGGCTGGGATACAAAGAAAAGAACAGTGCTGGGGGCAGCATGGCACCCTCTCTCCATTGGACCCTTCAGTGTCCTGAGCACTCTGCCATCTCAACACTTCTGCCTGCTATCCCCTAACACACAGCTCTGAACATCAGCACCGCTGCCCTCCAGAGCCACACCACTCTTAGCAAGGATGGAACAGGGCATTGCCCTGTGAGGGGGCTTGCTGCTCAGTATCTCTACCAAAGCCTCTAACCACAGTGCTGGAGAGTTTTACAACTCATCGGAGAAGAGGGAGCCTCAATTGAGAAAATGGCTCTAGGGCTGGAGAGATGGTTCAGTGGTTAAGAGCCCTGTCTGCTCTTCCAAAGGTCCTGAGTTCAATTCCCAGCAACCACATGGTGGCTCACAACCACCTATACTGAGATCTGGTGCCCTCTACTGGCGTGCAAGCTAACATGCAGGCAGAACACTGTATAAATAATAAATAAGTCTTTTTTTAAAAAAAGAAGAAAGAAAGAAAGAAAGAAAGAAAGAAAAGAAAAGAAAATGGCTCCATAAGATCAGGCTGTGGGCAAGCCTGTAAGGCATTTCTTAATTATGATTGATGGGGGAGGACCCAGGCGTGGTGGCCCTGGGTTCTGTAAGAAAGCAGGCCAAGCAAGCCATGGGGAGCAAGCCAGCAAACAGCCCCTCTGTGGCCTCTGTATCGGCTCCTGCCTCTGGGTTCCTGCCCCGCTTGGGTTCCTGCCCTCATGGCTTTCGATGATGAAGTGTCATAATGGAACCGTGAGCAAAGTCAGCCCTTTTCTTCTCAATTGGATTTTGATCGTGGTGGTTTCATCATTACCTAAGACAACTATAATGCCTGAGTAGCTACTGACTAGCACCTCTGGGGGCTTATATTGTCAACTTGACAGGACCTAGAGTCACGCACAGGAGATGCCTCTGGGCACACCTGCGAGGGGTCACCTAGCTTATGTCAGCCTCTGGGCACACCTGCGAGGGGTCACCTAGCTTATGTCAGCCTCTGGGCACACCTGTGAGGGGTCACCTAGCTTATGTCAGCCTCTGGGCACACCTGCGAGGGGTCACCTAGCTTATGTCAGCCTCTGGGCACACCTGTGAGGGGTTACCTAGCTTATGTCAGCCTCTGGGCACACCTGCGA
Organism: Acomys russatus; assembly: GCF_903995435.1. Taxonomy (NCBI): domain Eukaryota; kingdom Metazoa; phylum Chordata; class Mammalia; order Rodentia; family Muridae; genus Acomys; species Acomys russatus. The sequence continues at coordinate 62,996,635 of NC_067155.1, read as the reverse complement.
GGGGTCACCTAGCTTATGTCAGCCTCTGGGCACACCTGCGAGGGCTCACCTAGCTTATGTCAGCCTCTGGGCACACCTGCGAGGGGTCACCTAGCTTATGTCAGCCTCTGGGCACACCTGCGAGGGGTCACCTAGCTTATGTCAGTCTCTGGGCACACCTGCGAGGGGTCACCTAGCTTATGTCAGTCTCTGGGCACACCTGCGAGGGCTCACCTAGCTTATGTCAGTCTCTGGGGCACACCTGCGAGGGCTCACCTAGCTTATGTCAGTCTCTGGGCACACCTGCGAGGGGTCACCTAGCTTATGTCAGTCTCTGGGCACACCTGCGAGGGGTCACCTAGCTTATGTCAGTCTCTGGGCACACCTGCGAGGGCTCACCTAGCTTATGTCAGTCTCTGGGCACACCTGCGAGGGGTCACCTAGCTTATGTCAGTCTCTGGGCACACCTGCGAGGGGTCACCTAGCTTATGTCAGTCTCTGGGCACACCTGCGAGGGGTCACCTAGCTTATGTCAGTCTCTGGGCACACCTGCGAGGGGTCACCTAGCTTATGTCAGCCTCTGGGCACACCTGTGAGGGGTTACCTAGATTATGTCAGCCTCTGGGGACACCCGAGTGGGCTTATATAGATTAGGTCATCTCTGGGCACACTTGTGAGGGGTCACCTAGCTTATGTCAGCCTCTGGGCACACCTGTGAGGAGTTACCTAGATTATGTCAGCCTCTGGGGACACCCGAGTGGGCTTATATAGATTAGGTTGTCTCTGGGCACCCCTGTGATGTTGTATTGTCAGCCTCTGAGCACATCTGTGAGGGATTTTCCAGATAAGGCTAATTGGTGTGGGAAAGTCCATTGCAATGATTAGCTTTCATTTGAAACTTGACAAAACCTAGAATCCCAGTGAGGGATCATCTACACTGGGTTGCCTGTGGACACATCTGTGGGAATTGTCCTAAGCAAGATCATTGATGTGGCAAGTCTCACGCTAAATGTGGGCGGCACCATTCCCTAGTCAGGGCGTTAAGCTGCTAAGGGTGGAGAGACTGAGGTGGGCAGAAGGAAGCAAAGCTACCCTCATGTCTCTCTGCTCTTGAGTGTGAGCAGCCAAAGTTGTCCCTGTGGACGGGGCTGACACTGGGATTATAAACCAAATACATATTTTCTCCACAAACTGCTTCTCTTTGGAGTGTTTTATTACAGCCACAGAAGTCAAACTAGAACACCCACCTTAAAAACCTGGACAGAAGGCCATCTAAGGGATGAGCACTTGCGTTTGCCTTTTGCTCTCTACCACAGCTGCCTCAGAACCCAGCTGCTTCAGCCTCCTAGCACAGACGGAAGACCAGCGGCTTCCCAGGAGTCCTCCAGCTCCAGACGAGGCCCACTGAGGTGTCCGTGTCACGACTGAGCAGAACCCACCTTCAGCTTCCCTGGTGTGAAGACACCTAATGTCGGGTTGCTTGGGTCATACTGTGAAAGGCAGCCTAATCCGTGACCTTTGAGCACATATTCATCCCCCCAGTCCCACCCTCTAGAAAACCTGAGTATTCCCGAGTAGACTGTTCATCAGCCTCCCTAGATATGCTGTTGACTAGCATTCCTGGATAGTGTCAGTTTGAGACAACACAGAGCCAGCTGATAAGGGGATCTCGTTGACCACAAGGACCTAGAGGCATCTCTGCAGGGAATATATCTTGAGTAGTATTTGACATAGGACGGTTTGGCTCGCTGTGGGTGACACCAGTTCCCTGTCAGGTGGTCCTGACTAGCTAAGCATGGGCCTGAAAACAAGCCAGTAAAACCAGTAAGCAGGGCTGGGTATGGTAGCACATGCCTGTGATCCCAGCACTTGGGAGGCAGAGGCAGGCGGATCGCTGTGAGTTCGTGGCCAGCCTGGTCTACAAAGCAAGTCCAGGACAGCCAAGGCTATACTGAGAAACCTTGTCTCGAAAAACCTAAAAGAAAAAAACTAAACCAAACCACCCTGCCTTGATGGCCCTTCCTGCTCGAGTCCCTGCCTTGATGCCCCTTCCTGCTCGAGTCCCTGCCTTGATGCCCCTCAATTGAAGGACAGTGGTGTGGAAGTGTTGGCCAATTAGACCTTTCTCCCGTAAGTTGCTTGTGGGTAGGGACTCATCACAGCAATGGAAAAGAAAACCAAAACAGCTAAGTTATAAACATCCCTAGCTAGGTTGTTGGTTAGCATCCTTGGGTATTCTGTTGTTTCATCTCTAGGTTGGCTACCAACTCCATCCCTGGGTAGGTTATCAACTGGGCATCATTGGGTAGGCTGTCGATTAACTTCCCTGAGTAAGCTAGCATTTGTCATCCCTGGGTAGGTTAGCAATGGGTAGGCTGTTGATTAACTTCCCTGGGTAGGCTAGCACTCACCATCCTGGATTGATTATTGACTATCATTAGGTTCATTGTTGATTAGCACCCTGACCTCTACTTACCAATGGCCCTAGCATCTCCTCTCTCCTGTAAAACTCGAGTGTTTCCACCATTGCCAATGGCCTCCCTGGGACAACCCTCCTAGAGACCATCCCACCATAACTCTTCCCACAAATGCTGCCAGCACGCGCGCGCGCACACACACACACACACACACACACACACACACACACACACACACACACACACACGATTCTGTAGCTAAGAAGAACCAGCACAGAGAGACTCTGCAGCCAGAAAGGAGCAGAGTGGGGATTCTACTGTCTTGAGCGTCAGTGATCACCAGCTTATTTCTATATCTCCCAGGATGAACGGCCACACATCGGGGGGGGGGGGGGGGGGGGGGCCAGAGTCTCCTTCCTGCTGCCCAGACACAGCTCAGTACAAAAGCAGCCTTGACTGTGTGTGGGAGGGCAGGACCCAGGGTTGCCTACTCACAGACACAAGCTTCAGCAGCACAACTGACATGAAAACTTTATTTACTATTTTTGGAGCCTGGGTGTGCCCACCTTTGCACATGCAGAGCTCACCCCATTTAGTGCAGTCGGCTGGATTCCCGGCTGCCTGTCTGTGCCAGTAAAACTCTTACGGTGACAAAATATAAAAGCACAGGGGACATCCGGTCACTGTGAAGTCCAGGAAGCCCCATCTGTTTTGACAATAAAAAATATAGGTTTTTATAGATGAGTTCTCAGTCACGCAGCTAGGTCCTTCCTGGGACTCGCTACGGTGCCCACCGTCCGCCTTCATCCCAAAGTCCTGCAGCTTGTGGACTGGTAAGGCAACTGTCAAGAGCGCCACAGACGGGACGCGCACCTTGTGAGTCCTTCCTAGCGTGACCCGAATATCCCAGGCAGGACCCAGAAGGACAATTAGGAAAATATATACCCTATATTCACATATATAATTCCATTCTCCCACCCCAGCATACAAAGCGTGTTGAGGACCACGATCCTTGTAGAACAGAGTAAGAAAACAACTTGGTACAAATGCCTTCTGTGTATCAATATATCACCTCTGCAAGCCCCATATAACAGAGTCTGTAAGGCGACACGGGACGACATTAAAAAGCAGAGATTGTCCTCCAGAGACTAGCAGAGATTTTTTTTTTTTTTTAAAGCTGGCTCAACGCTGCCAGGGATTGTCACAGCATAGGTGACATTAAAAGTTTAAGGAGATGCTTGGAGGGTAAAGGACGCAGGCTGTAAGGTCCCCCTTCCTGTGGGAGCCACAGAGACAAAGGGGACGCTCTGGGGTGTAATGGGGGTCCGAGACGGGGACAGGTGAAGTCACGTCCCCCTGCCTGCTGCCTTCTGACATGGCCTCAGGTTTCTAGAACATGACTTCCCTAGATTGGCAACAGGGGTCCTCTCTCACTGAGGGGCTGGAGGCCAGGGAAGACTCAGAAAACAGAGAGGGGCTGCTAGTCCTCTGGGACTCCCTCCTCCTCAAGACTGTCCCCAGCAATGTCGGGAACTCGGGGTTAGGGTTAGGATCTGCTCCCTGTCGACACGTGGTGGGGCAAAGGCACATTTGGAGGGTACAGCATCTCTGCGGCCCAAATGATTTGCCAGGGCTGAGTGTTAAGAAGGGGTGGGCGTGTTTTCACTTTGCAATCAAGCCTAGATCTTAAAAGCAGGATTGACACAGCAGCCCTTACCCGGCTCCCTGCCACACACCCCCAGGACCAGTTGGGCTTCCCTCAGGGAAATCCCACTAGGATTTTCCCAATCCCTGCTCAGAGCCTGAGGGCCTGGGCCTATCCCCAAGGCTCTTTGCTTTAGCAGTTGCCTCCTAGAGGCGGCCTCATTGTAGGAGAGAACCTTCGGCTTGTTCCCCTAGGATACAGACCCCTCTGACCCTGTCTGTCCCTGCATCCTACCCAACCCAGGCCTTCAGATAAATTTTACACTAGGCTCCCGAATTCCCCAGGGCCACTGGATTCTCTGTTGTAGCTGAGGACTCCCCACAGTGTCATGCAATTTCACACTCAGGCCTCTGTATGTGAGGACAGGGCAGGGGGGATTATCCAAATGCCAACTGTCAAAACGCTAATGGGAAAAGAGGGAGTCTATGGAGCATAGGTGGGGCTCTGCAGACAGCCAGAGTTACCAGGAGGGGGGCTGCGGGGAGAGGCAGGTGTCTGAACTGCACACCTGACTAAGGCATATTAGGTTCCTTTAAAAGGAGTGTCCTGGTGAAAGCAAGGAGTAAGCAAACAACACACTCCTTAGCCCCAGAGTCCTCGCCTGGTTTAGAAAAGTGGACTAAATGAGCCAGTCACCCATGCTCAGCATTGCCTGTGCTGCAGGGACCCTAAAAAGGGGTGGGGGTGGGGGGACATGGTCAACCCGCACCACAAGGGTCACTCCAGGCCCAGTGAGGTGGTCAGATCTTGTGTTCTGGAGGGATGGAGGAAAAAAAAAAAAGATAAAAATTCTGGCCCTGGGCCAGTGCCAAGGTCAGCACGTGGGAGTTCACGTGGAATCAAACTGATTTCTTGTCAATCAAGCCTGAGAGGTCACAAGACAGACAAGGCAAACTCATTTGGATTCTACTGTGCCTTCCGGGATAGACAGGAGCACCTCCCACCACCACGGCTTCTTCCTGCCCGGTACGGAGAAAGGAGGCCAAGGGGAGTCAGAGTCAAAGCCCACTGTTCCTTTGTCTTGTTCTTCTGTCCCGGGCCTCCAGCTTTTTCGTGTAGCCAAGGATGGCCCTGAACTTCCAAGCCCCCTCCTCCTACCCGCTAGGTGCTAGAATCACAGGTGTGCACCACCACAACAGATTTATGTGGTACTGGGGACAGAACCCGGGGCCTCCTGTGTGTTAGACACACACCCCACCCACAGAGCCACACCCTTAGCCCTGTTTTAGAGCAAGTCCCTGGCAGGCTACTGGGTCCAAATCGCTGCAGAACACAAAAATGGATTCTAAAAACAAAACGGGAACCATGGAAGCATCTGTAAGGAGACTGAACCCTAAATGATTTTGGGGGGTGCGTGTCCGCTCACCAGTAGCTCATGGAAGAAAGGGGATGCTGTGTGTGAGCAGATGCACAGCATCAGGTGTGGGTGAGGCCTGCAGTCTCCATGGTGCTAAACACCTCAGCCCACAGGCACCCCAAAGCCACTGAGCATGCCATCCTTCCATCACACCCTTCCAAAGGGAAAACAGGCAGAGGGGGAGAGGCAGAGCGAGAAGACAGAGAGGCAGTCACGGAGGGAGAGGCGGGCCTCCACCCCATTTGCAAGTAATAGATTTACAGAGAATGACCTTTGCCACTGACGATGCCAGGGCAGCGGTGGGCACAAGTGCCAGCCAGGCAGGCACCCATCAGAACACCAGACCCAGGGCCCTCCACAGCCGTGGGCCACCTTGGACCTGCCCAAGCATGTCACCAAGGCAAGGTTGGAAAAAGGTGTCTGGAAGGAAGCTGCTGGCACGGTGGGCAGCTGGCCTGGTGCGTCAGTGTTGGCAGCTGGTGTTGGGGCTTCCGATGTCACCTTGAACTTAGAAAAGGGAATAAGATGAGTGGTGTCTAAAGCACAGAAGCTTTGAGAGTGGCTAAGGAGTCAGGCCTGAGCATCAGGCTCGAGGTTCCCGCTACAGGAGACTTTCAGGTGCACAGATGGCCCCGGACAATCACTCCGCCAGGTGGGTCATGGACGGCGGGGTGGGGCAGGGCCTGCATCTGTTCTGAGCTGACTTAGCCAGGCGTTCTCTCCTGGAGGATACGGGGATTCTGAAAAGATGGGAAAGAAAGTCGCCCATAGCAGGTCTGGTATGAGCAGCCAAGGCACCGACCGTTCAGACTGAGGTTCGTAACCCCTGGGACTAAGGGGCAAAGGCCACCCCGTGGAGATCAGAGCAAGCCAGACACGGACAAGGGTGGAAGTCCCAAGGCAACTGGACACTGTCCATCCACCCTGCAGTCAGCGCTGAAGCACACGCACGTTATTGCTTTATCCCCCTCGAAAGCAAACACTGAAGTGGTGAGATGCAGGCCAACTGTGCGCTCGGCCCCATGGGAAGGACAGGTGTGCGGACTGAATGACAGGTGTGCTTATAAATCTGAATGCAGGATCTTAGTGGGGGGAAAGAGCCAACCCAGGAGACACCATGTCATGCTGGGGCAGTGAGTGGCCTTCGCCATCCGGGATCCTCGCAAGGTTGGCTGTCAAAGTCTTTCCAGAAGGAGAAGAGCCTAGGTCTGCTTCCCCAGCTGGGGAGCCCTGTGAGGTGTACGTGGAGGGTAGGAAGGCCGCTGTCACACCAAAGGCCAATCCACAGGCCTGGACACATCCGCAAGGAGAGCTGGAAGATCCTTCTGAGGACTGGAGTCGGTCCTGGGGCAGGGTCTTGCTGTGGGGACCCAGATGGGGCTCAGCACAGTGTCTTCAGGGCGGAAAACCCAGGCACATGAGTGTGGCCAGGAAGGAGCGGGTGGCTTGGCCTTGGTTCAGACGTCTGGCGGTTAAGGCTTGAGTTTAGGGGTGCAGCGATGTCCCGTCTGCAGAGAAAAAAACAGTGCTTTGTTAGCAGAGCACTGGGCACGGTTCTCCTTATCGGGGCCTTCCCTCCTGTGCTGGGGCTCAGGTGCACCCGGGTGGGGCAGAGGGCTCCACCTCTGAGTGTCACCACTCCCCAGGAAGGATTTGGAGGGAGGTGAGGACAGACCGGCTGAGGAGAGCATCGAGGAGTGCACTCTGACCAGACACAATCATGTCACCTCAGAGCCTCAGCTTCCTCCAATGGGCTGTTGCAAAGTCCCTACAGAAGGCTCTAGACACCGTCAAGCAAGAAGCATAGGGCGCGTCAGGACCAGAACACTACCCTGTGCCCACACGCTAAAACTCTGTGTCAACACTGACAGACAACACAGAATAAATGCAAGGCCCTGAGCCCTACATCGCAGCCCTGAGCAGACACGCTTAGGAACATACTTAGGACATGATTCATTTGTCCTTTGGATTTGTGATATATACACATGTCCATCCACATATGTAATTATATGGCACATGCTGTAACATGTCTGTAACATTCCCGCACAATGTGCTAGAAATTATCTAGAGTGCAACGGACAGAGCCAGGCTAAAGGAGCCCTGTGAGGCCTCTGTTCGACACTGGCCTAAGTTCTGAGTTCCAGGGCAAAAACAAAACAAAAGAAAAAAACAAGCCCAAAAAAACCAAAACAGACCAACAAAGCGGAGCCTGCAGACTCTAAATAACGCCACATCCACTAGGGCTAGACCTCGGGCCTTGCTGTTTGTGATTCAGGAAGTGGCTCTCTCCTTACCACACCCAGGCCAGCTTTTACAGCATGCGCCCCACTCTCCTACGTCGGAGGGTCCATCAACGTCTTATGTCCTCAGGTAGCCTGGGGACCCCACAACCACATGGCATTGACGACCCGTGCAGGTGTTGAGCAGTGCATACACCCGATCTGAGTGTGTGACTTCTAAATAAACTGAGCCGGCCCTACCTGTCTGTGACACCCCAATTGGCACCTTCAGCCAAGCCTGGGGTGATGAGCTCCACAAAGACCGGATGTGCCTCTACTGAGCATGTGCAGATGTGTCAACATCCCCTGAGGCAGCAACAGGACTGACAACACTAACGCATTGGGCGTCAGAAACCGTCCAGGTAACTTAAAGGGCCGGCAAGATGGCTCAGTGGGTAAAGAGCTTGCTGTGTAAGCCCTGGAGACGCGGGTTCAATCCCCGGGCCCCACAGGCAGGTGGGAGAAGAGAACTGACCGGAGTTGCCCTCTGCGCACGCACAGTCCGTCTTCACCTCCCTCCAGGGTCCTGCCCCACCCGGGTGCACCTGAGCCCCAGCACAGGAGGGAAGGCTTTGTGTACCGTGTACCTATACAATAGTAAATGCAATTTAAACCAGCTGTGCTTTCAAGTGCACAGGAGGGCGCGTGTGGGTTACAACCAGCACTTTAGGGTCCTCGGGTCTCGGTGTCAGTGGACGCCTCTGGATCCCAGGTGATGCCGAGAAACCAACTATATACAGCCTTGAATTGATTGTTCATCACACAGTTTGTACACTAGGAGTTCCCTAAGACTCCGAAACTTCTCTGGCTGAGCTGACCTTTTATGCCCTCAACTTTCCCAAGGGCTTGGAGGGCAACAGAAAGGCCAAGGGTATGAAGTCAGAGGCCTGGTTACCCAATGCCCTTTGATAGGTTCCTTTTTTTTTTTTTTAAGATTTATTTATTATTATGTATACAATACTCTGCCTGCATGTACACCTGCAGGCCAGAAGAGGGCACCATATCTCATTATAGATGGTTGTGAGCCTCCAAGCAGTTGCTGGGAACTGAACTTAGGATCTTTGAAAGAACAGACAGTGCTCTTAACCTCTGACCCATCTCTCCAGCCCTCAATGGGTTCTTTACAGGAGCCCAGAACCTGGTCCCTGTTCCCTTTGTGTGACCTTCTGAGGCCCCCACGCCCCAGGCCCTCATTTTGGGGTCACGAGGCTCTTCCCAGGTCCCCAGCACAACCTGCCCTACCTGGTCAAGCTTGATTCTCGTACAGACTCTGCCTCTTCTTGGATTTCAGCTCCTTTAACCACTGGGGCGAGGGCTCCTCTGACCTGAAATCACAGCAGAGTGAAGTCGACTGAGAAGGTCACGGAGTCACCCATTTCCCAGATGAGGCATGAAGTGGTCATGTGACCTCTGAGGCTGTGCTGCACAGGCCTCACCTGGCCAGGGTGGGGCAGCTGCCTCCTCCCTGAAGGGCAGCCGACCAGGTAGGCCTCCCGACTCTCCCAAGTCAAAAGTGCTTCCCAAACATAAGAGGAGGCAGGGCGCATCAGCTTCCATCGGGTTCCAGGAAACCCAGCCTGGAGTTCTGGGTCAGGTGGCCTCTGGATCCTGCCACGTTCCCTGGGCTGCCGTTCTACCCTCAGAGTACAGAGTGCACTCTCAGGGACCTGATAATTCCCATGTACCCCTACCCCCGACGGCACACAGCACCCCGCAGCATCCTGATCTTTCTGGAAGCATCCTCATCCTCATCCTCACCTCTCATCTTTCTCTGTGCTGGAGGGCAGCACCCGACTGCCCAGCACCCCGGGCTGGAACGGTGATTTAGGGGTCTTGGGCTGGGGCACCCAACTAGGAGATTCACCAGGACTGTCCACTTCTGGCCTCTTGTGGAGCTGAGCCTGAGGAGAGAGATGGGCCGAGTGTAGCCGGCTTCTGTCTGGGGACAAGCCCCATCTATCAGCGCTCTCACAGCGACACTTCACAAAACACTGGGGACCCTGGGCTGCAGGGGGATCCAGGCAGGAAGTATGGGGACTGAAAAGTCAACTGCCTCATCCCAGGGGAAACCCCAGCAAATGGTGGAGGAGACTGTACCCTGAGTTTGGAGGACAGGTAGGAAGGGGTAACTTAGAATAGTGAGAGATTCTCAAGGGAGAAGGTAGGCAGTGCCGTATGCCTGTCATTCCAGCATTCAGACAGCAGGGGGAGGCAGGAGGGAGGAGGGGCGTGCAGACTGCTCTGGGAACCAGGTACCTTTAGCACAGCTGGGTCCATGCCTGGGAACACAGGCATCCTCTGGGGATGGCTGACAGGGGTCCTCTCCACCCTGGGCGGCTCTTCATCCGATTCATCCCTTCTAGGCAACTTCTCTTCTGTTAAGAAAAGCAGTCCAAGTCATCGGTGGAACCTCCCACGGCCCTGCGCGAAAATGGGGACGCGCCTAGTCCACTCTGCACTTGGCACAAGCCCCCTCTGCGCTGTTCTCTTCCTCAGACTCTGCCACCTGCTGAGAAACAGTGGCCATAGGCAGATGCCTCCTCTGGGGGAGGGCGCTGGCAGACCCTCTGGCTCCTGTCACTTTGACAGGGGGCAGAAGGGATGGCAGAAAAACAGGGAGCAAACCGGAGTACTGCAGGGTCTCCTCGAGGCACCATCTAAGTCAGGCTGGGCCGAGGGCTTCCTGGTGACTCGTTAGCAGATAGGGAGTGATGCCTCCCTAAGAATTGGCACACATGTCCTGCAGCCCGGGCTAAGCTGGACACTGGACATGCTCAGGAAGGTCAGCCCCAGCCTTTCATAGCCCCTAGTCATGTGCTTCGGACTATGGAAGCCGCAGGTTCTGTTGCCAGGTCCCTGTGAGGGATCTGTGCGCTTCTGTCCATATGAGGGGCTGTGTTTGTTCCTGGTGGCTTGGCGTAACAGATACTTACTCACTGATTTATTATCAATCGTATGAATTCACGTGTATGTACCAGTGTGGGGGTCGTGTGTGTAAGTACACACACGATCTCAGGCATCTGCCTCAACCTCTCCGTGCTTCATTATTTTTTGAGACAGGGTCTCTCACTGGACTCAGAGTTCAACAATTCGGCTGGAAGAGCTGGTCAGCAACCTTCAGGAATCTGTGTCTGCTTACTCAAGGCTGGGGTTACAGGAGTACATGGGTGCTGGGGATTTGAACTTGGGTCCTGGCACTTGTGAAACAATAACTTTACACACACACACCCAGCCCTCACCAGACATTTAGCCTTCGCTTGCTCCCAACACAGACGGGCCATGCTTGAGCATTCTTTTAGGTGTCTCATCAGAGGCCACACTTGTGGCCACACTTGTTCTGTAGACCAGGCTAGCCCCAAACTCAGGGATCTCCTAGCCTCTGCCCTCTACGTGCTGGGATTAAGGGTGTGCATCACCACCCCAGCTCTTCGTTTTGTTTTGCTTTTTAAAGAGTCACAATATATAGTCACAGCTGGCCTGAAGCTCACTCTGTGGGACAGGCTGGCTGTGCATGGTGAGTCTTCCTGTTTCTGTCCCTGAGCTGCTGGGACACTGCCACACACGGACTCAGAACACACTTCAAACCCCACTTACGGCAAGTTCTACAGGAACAAGAAATCACAGCTTCCTGGGTGGCTGTGAAACAAGCACTTTACCCACACCCCAGCCCCCACCAGGGCTCCCTTTAGGCCTTCACCCCACACCGGCTCGGTGCAGAATGCGCGTCGGACGCGGACGGGCGCGGGAGGCGCAGGCGGGCAGGGCAGGCAAGGTCGGGCGTGGAGGCACAGACATACCTGTGGAGTCCTTGAACATCCACATGCTCTGTGACTCCTCTTCCAGGGGGGACCGGCTCTCAGATTCACTGAACTGACTGCGACGGAGCAAGTGGTTGATGGGCGCCCGGCGGCGGCTTCGCTTACTCAGCTGCACCCGGGTCTTGAGGGCACTTGAGTCGAGGACTGAGGTTTGCTTTTGGGGGAGGCGAGAGGGAGGCAGGAAGAGTCAGGGGAAGGTGCCATCCACAGGCTGTGTGCGGTGTTTTCAGGGGTACACGGGGCTCTAATGACCCCTCAGCTTCCCCCATGGAAAACACGTGGGGCCCAAGAACATCACTGGACACACAGGACACGCGGGACACAATGGCACGCAGCCTGTGACATCACACAGGCCTAAGAGCACATGCACACCAGAAGTCCAATCCACACTTGTTTTCTGTTTGTTTAATGAAGAGCTGAGTGTGCCTCTTGAGTTTTATGACAAGCATGTTCATGGAGTCCCTGAGGTATTCAGTGTAGCCCTATGATAATCCCGGGTGCAGGTGGGAGGGAGGGGAGAGATCTACAGAGCACCAATAAAGGGGGTACTTCCTGAGGCAGCTCCAAACGGTCCCCACAGGACATCCAAGACATGGTACCATCCCGCAGGAACCTCAGTTTACCCCATACTTAGGGCCACCGGCATCTGGGCGGAGTCAGCAGCCATGTCAACTGGCTAGTCTAAAAGTAGGCAGGGGGTGTCGCCAGTCCGTACTAGTTATCAGTACAGGTATGGGATGGAGCCGTCTATCAGGGACCCAGGGCTGTGGATGCAGCCATTGTGGCTGAGGATTGATTCTAAGAAGGCGTACACAGAATTCTAGAAGGAATGTCCAGCAAGACATCTGTGTCATTTGACCCGGATCACATGTGCACATGAGCTGCAGCAAGGCTGGGCACCAAGGAGACCTCAGTACACCATTGCCGGTGTACTGAGAGGTGGCACCATGCCTGTTTATATGGCACTGTGTCCTGGAAGGTTGCTCTTGGGTCTTTCTGTCTTACCCTGGCTGTCCTGGACTCACTCTGTAGACCAGGCTGGCCTCAAACTCACAGAGATCCACCTGCCTCTGCCTCTCTGAGTGCTGGGATTACAAGCGTGCGCCACCACGCCTGGCTAGTTCTGTCTCCACTCTTACCTAGAGATTCCAGAGGAAAGGCCTTGGCTATGTGTAAACTGTGAGTCCACTTGGAGGCCCACTCAAGCAAATGCCCCCTTAAGGCATCTGGAGCATCAGCTGCCCAAGAGTAAGGCCTGAGGCTTGGCCATTAGGAGCGAGGGTCACTTGTAGGCTATAGTGATAGTCCCATCCTTCATCCTCCATGTAGGCTCTAGCGATGGTCCCATCCTCCATCCTCCATGGAGGCTATAGTGATGGTCCCATCTTCCATGGAGGCTATAGTGATGGCCCTATCCTTTATCCTCGATGGAGGTCAGGGTTTCTGGAACAGGGTGCGGGCCAGTTCTGTCCCTAAAGGGCCTAAAGCCAAACACTCTGTAACCTGGGGCTTGGGATAGTGGGCACTTGCTGGGTGGCTGTGAGTGGGACCTAGGCAAGCTCAGTTCTGGGGACCCCAAGATGAGGTCTGTGCCTAGAATGGCTATCACAGGGAATCCTTCACGCCTGACACCATGTTCTGCTGAGCAAGGACCAGGAGAGGTTGTTCTCTGTGCGTGCTGTAGGCAGGCCCCGGTCTGTTCAGGGCAAAGAGCAGCAAACCCCAGGCAGACCTGTGATACCTGTGATCACTTCTGAGGCTGTGGAGTTGGGTGTTGGGGCTTATGACTGAGGAAGGAAGTCAAGCATGAGAGAGGTGGGGGTGTTCACCCCAAGACACACAGCTAGCATGGGGAGCTGTAAGCAACAGGAGGGTCCATGTCAAAGGCTGCGTCCTATGCTCACTGGAGGGGTTCCCTGCACACTGAGCCTGTCCTGGAGAGGTAAACCCTTTAATAAATGACTGTTTCCATCCCAGACGCCTCCCCTGCAGGCTTACATGGATGAAGGAGAAGTCATCTTCTCTCTCCACAGAGCAGACGTCTGATGGGGGCGGCCCCTCTGGGCCATCTGTGGACTCCAGCTCAGAGCTGGAGCGGTCCGCGCTGGAGCTGCGCCTGTCCCTGGAGCCATCGCGCTGGTCCACTGATGTGGACTCCGTGTACGAGGACAAGTGGCTGCCTGGGGGCTGCTGTCCTGGAGACGTAGCGCTGCTGTCGGGAGACGGGGACTCAGGGACAAAACTGCAAGGGAAGGCAAGGCAGAAGGCGACAGTGGTCACAGAGGGTCCTAGACCACCAAATCCCATGCACAGGGTGTTGTGAACCTGTGGTGGTGGCTGGGGGTGGGGGGCTTCCTGGAGGACCCTCCTCCTGGGAACAGAGTCAGGAGTCCATTGTCCCATGAGCCACCCACACACGTGCAGAGTAGGATGCTCCTCAGATTCTAGAAACTCCACACCACCCAACACAGGAGCTGCTGAGCAGAGGCTCAGCAAGACTCAACCCAAGAGTGATGGTGGCACACCAACCACGGGACCTTTGTAAAGACAAGCTCACTTCAACCACTCTAGGTGCTCCTTTGATGGCTGTACAACACCCAACACGATGCGGGGTCCCATGTGGGCAGTTCATGCTGCATTTCCACTGGGCAATGGCAAGGCAGGTCAGAGGTCAGAGTTCCTTAACCATCAGCAGAGGCAGCTGGGCCTTAGGCTTCCTGATTCAGCCCAACAGCTGCCTTGCTCTCTCAGCCAATCAGTCAACCAGCCAGACAGAGGGAAGGGCCACTCGAGCCTGAGGGAAGTATCATGCTCCAAGCAGCAGGGGGCACTGCTGTCCAAGGCAAGAGAGCCTGGTCCTGGGAGGCTGTAGTTCCCCCAGCAGAACAGCAGGGGGCGCCCACCATTCAGAGCACCAAGGTCTCAAGGTCTTGAGACAGAAGGGGTGGGGTGGAGGGAAGTGGGGTCTTCAGAGACCATGGGGCTCAGGGTCCCTTAGGAGACAGGCACAGATCACCAGCGAGTTGGGTGTTCCTGCAGGGATGCTTACAAACACTTGAGGCAGCTCAGTACACACATAAGCCACAGGTTAGGAAAGAGGCAGTAGGGGTCCCTGTAGCAGCAGATGACAGAGCACCTGCTCTTCCTGTGGAGGAGGAAGAGGCCCATGGGGAGATTTGTCTCACTCAACCTGCACCCCATGAGGGAGGGGTGAGCCCTCTGTCACCCCACTTCAGCAGTTTCTAATAGCTGCCCCAGGAGTTCTCTGCCAGCCAGGGAGAAGAGGTTCTGCAAGCCATACGCATGCTCACGTTGCTTATAGCCTAGTTTGTGGAGTATGCATTAGCACGTGCAAAAACACTACACACACACACACACACACACACACGCACACGCACACCACAGAAACGCAGTTCTGACCCTGGGGCCGAAATCGGTTCTTTGGTTTTGCACTTAGATGGTGAGTGGTTGTTACTGTTTACTGTGGTGCATGTTTGTTTCCTGGCTTGGGGTGGAACCCAGGGCTGCTGTCTGCGGGTCTTCAGCATGTTTCCATAGTGGGAAAACACACAGGGCACACACTACACTCACAGTGCTGTGTGGCTGGCCTCAGCGTCTCATCAGGCAGAGCAGGCTTTGACATCGTGACATGCCACTGTCATCTACCTGCCGAGCTGACCTCAGATGTGTGTGGAGATTGGCAAGCCTGAGAATGTTTTGCCAGCACAAGGTCCCCAGCCCGTCACTCACACACCACTCATCTGTCTCCTGTTCACATGGCTAGTGGTATGGACTCAGTCTGTGACAGTGTGGCTGTCTGTCCTGCCTACTCCTGGCTGTGCCCAGGCTGCTTGCCTGTCGATACTTTGTTCGTTGTCTCCATCTTTCTAATGCCCTTTGCATAACAATGTCTTCTTCCCACTACAATTTCTTAAACTACAGAGATTTCTGAGTCAGCCCCCTGTGGACTCTCTGCTGGGTAGTTTTATGTCAACTTGACACAAGGTACAGTCATCGGAGAAGAGAGAGCCTCAATTGAGAAGATGCCTCCATAAGATCAGACTGTGGGCAAGCCTGCAGGACATTTTCTTTGTTAGTGATTGATGGGGGAGGGCTCAGGCCATGGTGGGTGGAGTCATCCCTGGGCTGGTGGTTCTGGCTTCTATAAGAAAGCAGGCTGAGCAAGCCATGGGGAGCAAGCCAGTGAGCAGCAGCCTCCATGGCCTCTGCGTCAGCTCCTCAGCTCCCGACTCCAGCCCCAACTGCCTTTAATGATGAACTGTGATGTGGAGACGTTAACTACATAAACTCTCTCCCAGGTGTGCCCCATCCGTGTCTCTTGCAGCCTGGCACCTCACCCAGGTGTGTGCCTACCTGCCCCCGTTCTGGGGCTGGTCTGCCCAGGTCCCATACTGGCTGTCGGCTTCATGCACGAGGGTGTCGGTGTCCTTGGCCTCAGGTGCTCGCCTGGAGAAACACTGCTTCAGCTGGTTCTGCAAAGACATGAGGAAGGATTCAGACACGATCACCGGCCCCATGGCACCCAGGTCCCCGCTGCCCTCAGACGTGGCTCCCCATGTCAGAGCAAAGGAGACCAATGCCCCGTCTGCCAGGACACCACAGGAAGTAGCACTTTCCAGGCTCTGATGTGTGTTCTGGCACAAACTTCTACCACCACGGACCAAGCAGTTCCCGCGTCCAGGCCTTCCCACCACAGCGGGAACAGTGAGCGGACAAAACCCCTCTCCATGAGCCAGAATCTTGACACAGTGACAAGAAAAGCCACCAACGCAGAGCCAGGGCCAGGGCCCCTCTGGGTGTCACCTGGCCCTGTCAGTGTCCCTGTCCAGCACAGTGCAGTTCCAGAAACATTAAGTGAGCCTGTTCCCGTCTCCCAGCATGGTCCTGCCCAGCAACCACACAGCACTGACCCTGAGTCTGCATCACGTCACCTGACAGGAGGCTACCTCATGGAGCTCCCTCTAACAGCTGAGAGAATGACTTGCAGGCTGGCATCGAGGGGACAGGCCATCACACAGAGCTGGCTGCAGCCCTGCCCAGTGCCTGACATTGGGGGCAGCAGCTCATTGGTCACCATGAGACCTGTATTGCTGATTCCCCACTCATCCAGGTGGTACATGAAAGGCCTTGTCCTGTACCATCACCATGGAAACCAGCCACCAAGCCCTAGAGCTCTCCAGAGTAACCAACGGTGGCCTTGGGCAGGGCCATTTGCTCAGCAGTGACTCAGACAGTCCCTCGGTCTGGCCTTTCATGGTTCTCCCAGCCATCACCTTCAGTGACAATCTGGGGGTGCGTGGGGAGGGAGGAAGGAGAAGACCTTCCTGGCATGGCTGTACCCCTCTTCAGCTGGTCTCAGCTGAGCCACAGAATACACCAGGGTCTCAGGGCCTGGGCCCACCCACCTCTGCTGCAAAGGAGTTACAACGGGAACTGGGGGGAAATGGGGGGAACTGGGGACAAGACTCAGTGGTAGAGCATATCTGTCAGCATTACATACACTCACTTATACATACATACATGCACACACACACACCACAGAATGCACGCACACATACACACACACACACACACACACACACACATCATATGCACACACATATCCACACGAACATTTTATAATAACCCACCATCCAAACAAAAGATCCTGACTGGCTCCAGCCTGGGCCTTTCTGTGGGTCAGTCACTCCACATGTTCCTTGTGGCCACAGAACATCCCACTGTGTGGGACACGGTGCCGGTCACATAACCAGTCCCCGGGGCGGTGACTGCTAAGCAGCTTGTTGTTTTCACACTCAGCCAGCCAAAGGGTGCACATCCTCAGGCTGCCAACGCGTCTCAGTGCGCACTCCCTTAGACACTCTGAACACAGAGTGGCCCAAGATGACTGATGGCTGTCCTGTCCTGTGGTAACACAGGGGACTGATATGCATGGCATGCTATGGGGGTGGGGGGGCTCCAGCTGCAACACGTGGCATCCAAGGTCAAGGGCCGTGTCCGGGGCCTGGCACCCTTGACTTCTCCCTGGGACTCAGGAGTGGATATGGCCCTGCTGGGAGCAGGTGTCTCAGATCTAGTCCTGCCGTGACTCCACCCCACCTCAGTACCAATGCCCTCTGGAAGTTCTAATGGCTGCAAGGCTCCATAGTCAGCCACTTCCCAAAGGACTTACAGCACTTAAACTTTCTAGAAAGTCCTACTTTCAAAGCTTGCCTGAAGGCAAGACCTGCTGACTGAGTTACTTCTCTGCTCTGCCTGAGCTCGCTAAGCAGCAGGATGCCGGAGCCAGCAGATAGGCAAGCAAGCAAAGGCTCTCTGCAGAAGCTGCCCCTGGGAGTCCCCCTTCTGAGACAGGAGTACCTATATGGCACTTCCTGTGACATGAACGGCGAGACTGTACAGTGGCTGTGGCCCTCTGCACAAGTCTGGCTTGAATAGCAGCTGAGACCTCTGGTGACAAAGGAGAAAATCCTACTTCAGCCAAAGGTAGAAGAGAGAGGATGAGCCTGAAGTAAGACAGGGGGCAAAGGATCAAAGGCAGCACCCTCCTGGAGCAGCCGGAAGCCACTGCCCCCCTCCCTCCCTGCAGCAGCACAGATCTTAAGCCCACTGGTCCCTAGAAGCCTCCCCACCGTGACTGAATGCTGAGCCCTGCTTTCCTGGCCTCCTCCTCCACACAGCTGCAAGCCTCCATCTCCCCAGCACTGCTCCCCCCTCTCTGGAACCCCCCTGAATCCCTTCTTAAGTGCTTCTGAGACAAGAGCCTGCAAAGGACACCTAGTGTTCCCTGCTGACATGGGCAGGTGCATGTCTGAGAACACATAACAAGCTTGGTGGGGTTGGCTCACACATGCAATCCCAGCACTTAGGGGACTGAGGCGGGAGGATTGCCATGAGTTCAATGCTAATCTGGACTATACAGTGAGGTCGAGGCAGAGCTTTATTGCAAGAACCCATCTCAGAAATTTAAAAACAAAGCTGGGCGTGATGGCACACATCTTAAAGTCCCAGCAGAGGAGGCAGAGGCAGGTAGATCTCCGTGAGTTCAAGGCCAGCCTCATCTACAGAGTGAGTCCAGGACAGCCAGGGCTACACAGAGAGACCCTGTCTCGAAAAACAAAATTTAAGGACAAACATAGGCACAAAAACCATCTACAAGCAACAGGAAGAAGGGCAGGGGAGCCGGGTCTAGACAGGGCCATGCCATCAACACCAGACCTCTGCCACAGCTCTGCTAACTCTCAAATGAAGGGGACTGAATCCCAGACACCAGACCCTGGAGACCCCCTGGGAGACCATTCACCCTGCATGTCACCTGCAGAGGAGGAAACCAAGGCACAGGAACTGAGCAGAAAGTACGGTAGCTCTCGGTTTCCAAGATGGGTGAGAGGCAGGGCCTGGGAGGTGGGGAATCTGTGTGTGTGTGTGTGTGTGTGTGTGTGTGTGTGTGTGTGTGTGTGTGTGCGCGTGTGTGTGTGTGTGTGCGTGTGCGTGCGCGCATGTATCCCACAACTCTCTCCAGACCCCCAACCAACACCTACTTGCTCCTCCTTTCCCACAATGCTCCAAGAGGTTCTGCTAAGGAAGCACACAGAAAAACAATGCTTTGAAACCCTCAGGGAGGCCAGCATGGCAGAGTGCACCTTCAACCCCAGCACACCTTTAATTCCAGGCAGACAGAGGTGGAGCTCTGTGAGTTCAAAGCCAGCCTGGTCTACAAAACGAATTCTAGGACAGCCAGAGCTATTACACAGAAACTCTATCTTAGGGAGAGAGAGAGAGAGAGAGAGAGAGAGAGAGAGAGAGAGAGAGAGAGAGAGAGAGAGAGAGAGACTGACCTCTCAGGAATCTGGGATTTGAAAGCCCACTGCAGGCTCAGCCCAGCAACCTGCCAAGCCCCAGGCAGGACCACAGGGTTGGAAATTCCTCCCCAAGGTTTGTACTGGAGAGACCAGGCTAGCACACACTTCTAACATTTGGCTAAAACAAGTTAGAACACATGTCTCCCAGCTTAAAACCTGCAGGTTTAGCTGAATCAGCAGGGTTAGTCCCAGAAGGTCATTTCAGAGAGATGAGCAAGCACACGCGCCAGGTTCCAGAACACAGCCACTCCCAGGAGGATTGGCCATCATTGCAAAACACGAACAGCAGCCTAAACCCAGAAGAGGGCGGGGACCGTGGAACGTGGAATCCATGTTGTGCGATTAAAAAAAAAAAAAACAACATTCGTACGGATGTTTGTCACCATAGAAAGATGCGTCCTGAACACCAGCTAACATAAAAACAGATAATTCTGGGCTTGAGAGTGAGGCCATTCCTGGCTTAGCATGCATGCTTGGGTTTCACCCTCCTGAGATATAATGGGACACAGCAAACATGACTTCTTCATTCTGTCTGTTATAACACCGTGAACTAAGAACAAGTCACTTGTTAATCTAGCCCAGGCTCACCGAGCTTCTGCACGGCGCTTAGACGGCACACTTTGGGGTCTCTGGGCTAATGGTTACTTGTCCATTATTAAGAGGGCAGTGAAGGCCAATGTGACGCTCAACATCACTGTCAATTTGAGAGGGCCTAGACTCGCCCAGGAGATGCACCTGTGGGCTTGTCTGTGAGGGGGTTAAGGTAGATGGAAGGCCCACCACACAGGAGAGCAACACCGGCCCGCGGGCTGTGGTCTCACAATGGATGATAAGGAGAAAGAGTGAACACCGGCATCCCTTCTTTCTTCCGGGCTGTGGGGGCTGTGGGTGCCGTGTGACTTCACTCTCCTGCTGCCATGCCCGGCAGCCTCAAGCCGCTTTCCTGGGTGTTTTGTCGCAGCGACAGAGCAGTAACTAATACACCTGACATGTAAACAGCCACCCCCACTGAGTGCCACGAAGCCAGATTACAAACAGGAGGCTGGGAAGACTGTGTGTGGGGAGCTTTGCTGACTCCTGATCTGCAGCCCAAGCCCTTGGGGGAATGCCAGGCCTGTGGTAGTTGTTGAGTAAATACATTGAGGATACAGGTCTCTGTATGTGTGTGTGTGTGTACACACACACACACACACACACACACACATATTGTTTTTTTTAAGTATATATATATAATGTTTTTTAAGTGAGTAGGAATGAGTTCCCAAGCCAGGGAAGCTGATAGGGGGGGGGGGGGGGAGGAATAGGGGGAACGCTGTGCCTGCATGTATTTGAGCATCTGACATATCTCCCAAGAAAGAGCCTTGAGCCAAGCGGCCGCAGCTGACAGTGCAGTTCCAAGGAATTCAAGAAGCCTGCCCCCTCACCCCCAGCCACCCCACACCCAGCTGTGTGTGGATCCGTGCAGTCATGGCCCAGTCTGCCCCTCACCCCCAGCCACCCCGCACCCAGCTGTGCGGATCTGTGCAGTCATGGGCCCAGCAGGCACGGGGACACCTGCTTCTCCTCCCGTGCCCAGGTCACCCTGGGAGCACTAACGTCCTGCTCATTACTCGCCCCAGTGAATCTAGCTGACCTCCAGCCAGGTCCCGCCCTTCTCCCAGCCTTAGCTTCCCCTCCTGCTGAGTCACTGGTATGAGACTGATGGCCTCAGTGGCCCTCTGTCGCTTCAAATGAAAAGACAGTGCCCACCCCTAGGGGCTTGAACCAAATCTGGCTTCAAAAACACCCGGTAGATCAGCTAATAGGGTCTGGCCATCAGCAGCTCAAACTCCAACCTTCTGCACTGCAGACAGGAAATGGACTTGTCTCTATACTCCCATGTTTAGAGGGTGAGCAAGCTAACCATTCTGAGCAAGATTCCGTGACCCATCAGCCCTAGACAAAGGCAGCTCTGCCAGTTGCTAGCTGCAACAGCCCTCTGCAACCTCAGTTTCCCCACCTGGAAAAGGGGGTATGGGGTGTTCAGGGCTCTGTGGAAGTCTATTAAATATCTCACTGGAGTTTGCACACACGTGGCATGTGGGCAGGGCAGAGCAGAGGCCAGTACCTGTTACAGTGCCCACGTCTGCTGGCCAGCTGTTCAGACATGCTAACAGAGTCACCATTCAGCTAAGACCCCCTAAGTCCCTTAGGGCCCCAACACTGCCAAGGTCCCCTCAGTGAGGGCAGCAGGGGAAGGACCCTTGTCACAGAACAACCTGGGCCTCAGATCTGCTCGGCAAGGAGCCATCACCACAGCATATGGGCTCTGGCAGAGACACTCTGTCTCCATCTCCTTGGGACAAGCTTTTCCCCAAGTGACAGAACACGTCAGGCAGCTGGTCTGCAGGAGGCGGGTTTGGTTTCAGGGTTGGGTGTGTAGACCAGGCTTTCGGGAAGGCTATAGAGGGAGGTGACAGCTGGGCTGGGCGGCTGGGTCCCAGAGAATCCCCGAGGCCTGCGCTCTGTATTTCAGATAAGAACATAAAAACACTCTCGGCTTACACTGGAGCTGTATCCTGAGAAGCGGGGCTCAGGAAAATACCTGAGGTGTAAAAACACCACAGACACCCCTCAGCCACTGCATGTCCCAGCCTAGCCTGGCCTAAGCCAACAAGGGAAAGTCCACAGGAGTCGACTCACTTCCTCCTTTTTATACAGGCCAGAGTCCCAGCCTAGGGACTGGTGCCGCCCACAGTGGGCAGCTCTTCCTATGTCAGTTAACAGAATCAAGATAAGTCCCCACAGGCAGGCCTGGAGGCTCAAAACTGTGAGCTGGGGGAGGGTGGGTGCTAGGGTCTGTTCAGCCTTAATCCTGAGGGCCATGTCCAGAGATGCCCACAGGGGCAAGACGAGAGCAATACTGGATAGGTGACTGACGGAATCAACCCAAGCACCGTCACCTGTCTGCTCTGCAGTGTCTACGAGCATCATTAGCCTTTCGGCTTGTCACCCAAACCTTGCTGATACGTCCCAGAGTGTCTTTTTTTCACATCCATCCTTAAATTGTAGCTCTTACTGACTTTGTCGGTATGTCTGTGTGCCATGTGCATGCAGTTCTCCCAAAGGCCAGGAGAGGGCATCAGATCCTCTGGAACTGGAGATAATAAGATGGTCGTGAGCCACCACGTGGTTGCTGGGAACTGAACCTGGGTCATCTGGAAAAGCAGCCAGTGCTCTTAACCACTGAGCCATCTCTACAGGCCCTGATTAACTCTTTATGGAACAGGCACTGTGTGGATGGAGTCAGAGGCCAGTGGGATACATCTTTCAAGTTACAAGAGAAGTTGATTCTGCAGGAAGCAGGGACCCTCCGCCCAGAGCCAGCAGCATTCCAGAAAGGTCTTTCCTCTTACACAGAAACAATTGGATTTCCCTCTTAAGTCTAAAGAAATGCTTTAATAATTTCTGAAGTTTATGGTAAGGAGCCACGTTTAACCTAAATTATTGAACATGCTGTAGGGGAGCCATTTTGTTGTTAGAAAAGTGAGTTAAAAGGAGAGAGCAAAGCACACAACCAGATAGGAAACAACCTCAAAGGCATACTGTCCAGAGGAAAGCAAGGGTCTGAAGAGATGCCTGAGCTTAAGAGCACCTACTGCTCTTGCAGAAGACCCAAGAAGACCCAAGTTCAAATCTCACACCCAAATCAAGAGGCTCACAACTGCCTGTTGCTCCAGCTCCATGAGCACTGATGCCCTCTTCACACACACTCATGCACACGCATGCACACACTCGCATGCACGCACACACATGCACAAATATACACACATAGGCACGCACACACAAGCATACACACACACGCATACACACACGCACACACACTCGCATGCATGCACACACATGCATAAACATACACATAGGCACGCACACACACATGCACATACACGCATACACACACACACACACACACATCGATAATTTTTTTTTATGGAGGACAGCAGGGTAGGAAAAGAGGCAGCTTTAGGGAAAGACAATATTTGAAAACAGACAGAGGTACCAGGCCCCGAGAAAACGGCAAGAACACGAGGAGCCAGTGGCACTGTGAGGGAGAGGGAGCCATGCCCTCTTACGCTGCCTCCTTGTGCACTCTGCGGCACATAGGACGCCAGGCTTAGGGGGCCTGAGGCTATGCCATCTCCACCACCTCCTCTTGGTGGAATCTGCGTGAACAGAGCCTCCTCACCACCCCCCAGTGCCTCTTCTTTCTCCCCCCAGAGCCTCCTCGTACCCCCCACCCCCAGGGATTCTTAAAAAAGCCCAAGTGAGCCAAACTTGACTTCCTTTTTCAAACATCACATGCCAACTCTCTCCTGATTTATTTTGGGCAAGGGACAACTCGTCAGGCGACAAAAGTTGCAGCCGGCATAGAAGTGCGAGCCCAAAGCAGCAGGCTGGGTGTGTCACCGTGGCCTCAGGACCAACCCCCCTCCGCCCCCCGCCCCCCATCCCTCCAAAGTGAGAGTGAAGTCTCTCTTGGACTTGACGTGGCCACGAACTCAGCCATGACTTGCGGGGGCAATGGCTCTATAATATCGCCACATAGCACATCCTCAGTGCTCCCAACTCACAAAGCTGATCTATACAAACACAGATACCTGCCCACACAGGTACAGACAGAAATGTGTGCACCCCAAACACACACACACACACACACACACACACACACACACACACACACGTATGTACAAGCACATATAAATATACACTTAAATGCAGACACACACACAAGTACATACTACAAAAAATGTGTGTACATCTGTAACTCCCAAATGCCATCGATCATCCAACTCACACACAATACTATAGATGCACGCACACAAACACACACAAGCACATACACGTGGAAGACACACCTACAGCCATACTATAAACATACCCACACAAACACTGTTAGTGACAGGAAGTACTACCCCATGGCATTTCCGTAAGTGTGCCTGACTCACATGGAGCGGCTCATGGTTGTGTGGGCATGAAACCATGTGGCCACTGAAAACAGGGGAAGCGCCAGCAAACCGACCAGCTGGTAAGGGCATTTGCCACCGAGCCTGGTGACCCGAGTCTGACTTCCGGTACGCACACGGCCTTCACATTCGCACCACAGAACACACACCAGGTAGGAAAGTAAATGAAAAAGGAGAACCATGCTGGCGTGGGAGACCACAGGGGTGTGGCCAGCGGGGGCGTGGTGGGGTGGGTCAGAAAGAGCAAGGACAGGAAGGGTGCAAGATGCCTGCCCTGGGATGGGGGGGAGCACACTGGAAAGGTTTCCTGTCAGAAGGGAGTGGACTCTCCTGGGCCTCACTGGAGGGGAGACCACGCACAGACAACCGCAGCAACCAGACAAAGGGCTTCAAGCAGGGCAGGACCCATGACCTAGGCCTTGAAGGGGACCAGAGACGAGGAAGTCTGTGACTGGGGGAGGCAGGGCAGGCCTGTGGTGGGCAGTGGCCGCGGGCCTCTGGAGCAGTGGTCCAGGACGCAGGCTGAGCAGAAGAGTTCAGAGGAAGTCCCAGATGCTGGGGAGGAAAGCTGGAAGTGGCAGCTCTGCTGATGAACACATGAGCCCAGAGCAGTGGGAAGGAAGCCAGCTGACCCACCATCTTGCCTGAGCCAAGAGTTCTGTCTGCTCTCGCTGCCCAGCCCTGGGCGATTTTCACAGACCTGCTAGGATCCCGGGCTCCCTGTGCCTCACCCCACAGCGAGCTCCACTCTGATCCGAGGCTCAGGTTGGGATGGCCCTGCCTTTGTGGGCTTGTCATATGGTTGGAGGGTCATGATTCGTCAGGAGAGTTCGGCAGCCCTCGGGAGGCCTCGGCCACAGGACACCGAGATGAGTCTCCCTACTCCCCATACATGTCAGCATGTGCACATGTGTGTGTCTGCATATGTAGTCAACATGTGCACATGTATAAGTTCATGTGTTCATGGGCTATATGTGTACATGTGTGTCTCCATGTGTACACTGCTGTGTGTGCAAATGTCTGTATGCAAACATGTCTATGGGTATATGGTTCCATGTGCATGTGTATGTGTGAGTGGCCAGCCAAGGCAGAGGGTCCCAAATCATCCACACTGTGTGAGTGGTCACAGACATGGCTGTCTATATGGACCATAAACCATTCCCTTCAGGGGTGAGGCTCAAACCCAGAGCTGGAGAAAGGCACAGCAAGTGAAGAGTCTGTGACTCTCGGAGTGTTGGGCCCTGGGGTGAGGGACCACTCAGCACAGCCCCAAACTCAGGGTTCTGCAACCAACTGGCAACTGCCCCCCAACCCCCACAAGCTCCACAGAAGGAAGGGGGCCTCCAGAGTCTGACTTTTGGGGCAACAGAATGAAGTGCAGAGAGGGAATAGAGAGGAGCTGGGGAGCCAGGGACAGGAAGGGAAGGGGGAGGTGGGGATGAGCACCCACATGTTCCTTCCCCAGCGCCTCTCTGCTCCCCAGAAGGCAAAGGACAAGGCCTGTGATGTTGTGGTGACCAGGGAGCTGCCAGAGGTTCTGGGGCAGGAGAGGCAGACCCAGACCTTGGGCCTTAGAAGCTGGGTGACCCTGGGCCAGTCACTTCACCTCTCTGAACCTCAATGCCCAGCACTAAGGCTGAGAGTGGGGGGCCAATCAGTCACGGAGCCTGTGGAGCACTAAGTCAGGCACACAGGAAACGCTCAGAGGGACTGCCTCTCAAACCTAAAAGGCAGGATGACTTACAGAGCTTTCAGGAACTAGGTTGGCTCGGGATTCCTGGTAGGCACGGCAGGAGGCGGAGCTGCTGGACAGCAGGAGGGGTTTATAGGAACCTTAAAGCAGCAGATTCCAGAAAACAAAGCCCCAGAAGCAAGCTTGTGCAATCCCGAAGGAGGACTCTGCTGCGCAGGCAGCACCCCAGGTGACAGGACCCTCCCAGCCTCCTCCCAACACTAGCCTCTTCAAGACACCACACTCCCACTCACAGGCAGCTGGAGGTCCCAGGCTGGCAGCCATGGTGTGCTGGCTGGCTCCAGGATTCAGCGGATCTGGCTCTGGCTGCTCCTCACCTGGATGCCTCCCCCACCTCTGAGCAGAGGCGGTGGCCTGCACTCCACCCCCCCCCCCTGCAGCCACTCCAACCCGCAGTCCTTTACAAGCTAGCAAACTACCTGCTTCCAAGGCAAACACATGGTGCCTACTCTACGCAGATAAACATTAAAGTTAAGCTATGCATGCAGAGCAAAAAATGATCCAGGGACCATCAGTTGGCGGAAGGAAGGCCAGAGTCACTCAGCTCCTGGGAGCCTCGCACTGTACTTGGCTCTCACTTCCAAACACCACCTGTGTGCCCACTGTCCCACGTAAGACCCTTTGCTGGCCCATCTCATCAACAAGACACTTGAGTGTAAAAATCAAATTTGAGGCTTCAAAATTTCTGCTTCAGACAGGGGTGGGGAGACACTTGCCAGTACCTCAGGCCTAGAACTCAAGCCTCAAGGACAGTGACTACCCAGACACTCCAGTTAGAGTTAGAGTGCAACCCAGGCAGCCTCCACACCCTCATCAGGACTTCCAGGTGACAGAGCTAGCAAGCTCAGTCCTGGGAAGGCTGGGGGTTCAAATGCTTCCTTAGAAAGAAGCCAGAGCTCTGTCTGTGGTGAGGCCTTGCAAAATAATAACAACAACAACCACAACCCAACAACAACCACAACAACATAATTGGTGCTCAGAGCTTGCCTAGCAGACAGGAGACCCTGAGGTCCAACACACACACACACACACACACACACACACACACACACACACACACATTGATGAGGGGATTGTGTTTTGAGCAGCCTGTAGCCTTATAGCAGAAGCTGAGGAACCCAAGCTCCAGGCTCTGCTGCCCACTGACCATGGGGCTGTGAGCACTTGGCTTCACCTTTCTAAACACAGTAAGAACCACTAAAATTGGTGTGTGTGTGTGTAAATATATATATACACACATATATATATTTCCCCCCACTCACTGACCACAGAAGACATTCCAGACGATGAAAAATGACAACCTGGGTGAGGTCTCAAATGTGTCCGTAGACCCTGCATCCAGGAGCAGGGCACAGCCTCCATTGTGGGGGACAGCACTGCTCGCTCGCCAGCCTGGGTTCCCAGGGGCCCCAAAGCTACCCAGGACCTTGTTGGGGGACCGTGGCTCCTGGCATTCTCAGCTGGTTCCTGATGTTCCCCTTCCTTGAGAAGCTCAGGTTGGGGTCACTGGGTCTCACCTGTCCCTACCACCAATGTCCCCAGGTCTCTGCACTGAGCCTATAGGGACCCAGGGCCATCCTGTATCCCTGACAGTGAGTCATGGTCACTGTCCCTACCAGGGAAGGAGGACCCATAGGCCTGGATGTGTCCAATCTAGGTCCCTGCTCCTCCCCACCCTCAGCCTCCAGCACAGAGCTAGCTCTGTAAAGATGTTTTAAACTCCCCAATCCAGAGAAGAGCCGGTGGCATTTTCAAGTCTCCTTCCCACTCCCTATTTATAGAACGTGACAAGCAGTGGGGCACTGTCTCCATTGATAATCAGGGAACCCACATTGGGCCCAGCCTCAGGGGGCCTGTGGCTGTCAGGGGGCTCCAGGCACCCAGAATCCCTAAGGGAAGGGGCTCAGTGCAGCCACACCCACACACGGAATGCCAAAGCTGGGGTGGGTGAGATGAGTCAGGTGTCAAGAAGGGGCTCCCCCATGAATTCAGGGTTCGTGCCTCCCATGGGAGGCACACCCCAACTTTTGCTTGGATTTTACGTGACACCGATACTGTCAGGTCATAGGTCATACCCACACAGGGCTCTGGCAGGCCTGGCTAATCAATGCATATCCACACAAGGCTCTGGCAGGCCTGGCTAATCAATGGTGGAGAGACCCAGGGGAGAGAGGTTCCTAACCACCCTGGGGGCGGGGGCGGGACCACAACACACTTGCCTTTATCAACTTGACACAAACTATAGTCATCTGGGAAGAAAGAAGAAGCCTCAATTTAGAAAATGTCTCAGTAAGATCCGGCTGTAGGCAAGCCTATGGGGCCTTTTCTTAATTAGTGACTTATGGGGGAGGGCCCAGCCCGTTGTGTGTGGTGCCATCCCTGGGCTGGTGAGCCTGAGTTCTATAAGAAAGCAGGCTGAGCAAGCCATGGGGAGCAAGCCAGTGAGCAGCCCTCCTCCATGGCCTCTGCGTCAGCTCCTGCCTCCAGGTTGCTGCCCTGACTGACCCCAGTTAAGGACTGTGATGTAGCCATTGGAGCCAAATAAACCGTTTCCTCCACAGCTGTTTCTGGTTAGGGGGTGTCTACACAGCAGCAGATAGCAAATTAGGACAGTGGGTTTGAACCCCAGATGGGGCCCACCTGAGTCACTGTGTCCTTGAGCCCTGCTCTCCTCCTCCGAAACGGGCATAGTAATAGGGCTTGCTTCCTGATTGTGAAGACCAGACAGAAATCTGCCCTGGGGGGTGGAACTCTGAGCTTCCTCAGAAGGCAAGAGAGAAGTGGGGAGGAAGGGCAAAAGGGGGAGGAAGTCCCCTAAACACACTCTGTAACGTGAACACTGTTACACAGGATAGATAGGAAACCAAGATCCAGACAGGTTAATTCACTTGCCCAAGGCCACACAGCACACAAGTTGGCAGGACTACAGTAAACCGTACTCCAAAAATGTCCTGCTGTGAAGGCAGGTGGTGGTGTCTGGGCCCAGGAAAACACCTAGCAGATGAGGTCATCGGAGCCCAGCACCTCACAGGACACAGGGCACCACCTCAGGTCATCTCATAGAGGGCGGAGCAGGCAGTGCAGGAGGACACTTCTTAGAGCCCAGTGGATTCCCTTCAAAGTGAACACCGTTAGCTCCCTAAACCCCACCCCGATGGCGGCAGGCCTCCTGTCCACACTAAAGGCGGCTCAGACCCCATGTCCTCCCACAGCCAGCAGAACTGGTGACCCACAGGGGCCCCCATCTAACCCTTTACATGTCCATGTGTCTATCAGACCCCTGGTTCAGTGGGAAGTGCCAGAGGCAGGGGGATTCCTGTCATAACCACTGTTGGCCCAGCACCCTGACCTGGGTCTGGACACAGATGGGCCCCAGCACTGTAAGAAAGGCAGGCTCCGGCTCGGAAGCGCGCCACACAGCCAGCTTGCTTTTTTCACTTTCACTGCTGTATTCCAGGAACTGAGCAGCGCTCCACGCTGTTTGCTACACTGTGTTGGAAGTGTGAGTGGGCTGTGAGCCACCTGAGGCAGGCCTGTGTATTAGGTGTGTCTGTGACACAGGCTATTGCCAGTGCTGGGGGACCCCTTTCCTTGTCTGCATAGATGTGGGTGAGAGCCCAGTAAGTAACTGGGGCCAAAGCCTCCGTGGCCTCTGCACCTTCAGCTCCTGCCTCCAGGTCCTGCCCTGACTGACCTCAGTTAAGGACTGTGATGCCTTGCCATTGAAGCCAAATAAACCGTTTCCTCCATAGCTGTTTCCGGTTAGGGTATATCTACACAGCAGCAGATAGCAAATTAGGACAGAGGGTTTGAACCCCAGATGTCCTTGTAAATAATATGTTTTATCCACTGATCAATGCTGCATGGGCAGAGCCTCTCTCATCACGTTAGCAGCAGATAACATAGAAACTCCTAACGAGTCAACGTGCTGAGGGGCTGAGGGCTTAGCCGTGTATGGGTGTATCAGCCGTGTATCAGTCCCTGGGGCTCAGGGAACGCCGAGGAGAAAGAGGAGGAGGAGGGGGCTAAAAGATTGTAAAAACAGGAGGATGGGCAGTAGTGTAAGTGCATCTTCTGAAGGACATGCTGTAGTCGCCTGCAAAGACCAAGCCAGCAAGAACAGTGGACAGTGTCCGGGGCAGCAGCAGGAACAGTGGACAGTGTCCGGGGCAGCAGCAGGAACAGCGGACAGTGTCCGGGGCAGCAGCAGGAACAGCGGACAGTGTCCGGGGCAGCAGCAGGAACAGCGGACAGTGTCCCGGGGCAGCAGCAGGAACAGCGGACAGTGTCCCGGGGCAGCAGCAGGAACAGCGGACAGTGTCCGGGGCAGCAGCAGGAACAGCGGACAGTTATGTCCGGGGCAGCAGCAGGAACAGCGGACAGTGTCCCGGGGCAGCAGCAGGAACAGCGGACAGTGTCCGGGGCAGCAGCAGGAACAGCGGACAGTGTCCCGGGGCAGCAGCAGGAACAGCGGACAGTGTCCCGGGGCAGCAGCAGGAACAGCGGACAGTGTCCCGGGGCAGCAGCAGGAACAGCGGACAGTGTCCCGGGGCAGCAGCAGGAACAGCGGACAGTGTCCGGGGCAGCAGCAGGAACAGCGGACAGTGTCCGGGGCAGCAGCAGGAACAGCGGACAGTGTCCCGGGGCAGCAGCAGGAACAGCGGACAGTGTCCGGGGCAGCAGCAGGAACAGTGGACAGTGTCCCGGGGCAGCAGCAGGAACAGCGGACAGTGTCCGGGGCAGCAGCAGGAACAGCGGACAGTGTCCGGGCAGCAGCAGGAACAGCGGACAGTGTCCCGGGGCAGCAGCAGGAACAGCGGACAGTGTCCCGGGGCAGCAGCAGGAACAGTGGACAGTGTCCGGGGCAGCAGCAGGAACAGTGGACAGTGTCCCGGGGCAGCAGCAGGAACAGTGGACAGTGTCCCGGGGCAGCAGCAGGGGTTGAGGATTTGGGGTGTGATTAAGATAATGTGTATAAACTTATCAAATAATAAAAAACATTCTAAAAAACAAAACAAAGGCCTGTGGCCGACCTCCCTGCCTGTGTTTGGAGGACTGTCCCCTTGGACGATGGCACTATGCTAACCCCTCAGACCTCAGGTACCCAGAAGACCTACTTACTGCAAAGCCAGACAGACCCTCAGGCAGCCAGATTTCCCCAGGCTAAGAGAAGACGCTGAGAATCCGTGGTGGGTGCTGCTGGCTTTCCCTCCTAGAAAAGTGGTGCACACGGGGGTAAAACATTCCCATAAATCAGAGCGCCCGCCACTGAGGACTTCCCGTTGCCTAGCAATGAGAGCTGCCGCAGTGCGCATGCCCCTCCCCAGGGGATTTCGAGTGGGTGATATGCCGGGGTGGCACAGCTAAGAAGGGTCTGTCCCAGTACGTGCTTGGTCTCCAAAAGCTGCCTGCCGTGCACCCAGCCCGCCCTCCCCACCCCACTACTCTCAGACAGGGAGAGCTGGGGCTCAAGAACAGAACACCCAGGACCACAGAGCCGCACGGAGCAGAGCTGGGGTCTGGCTCACGCACAGACAACCATTGCCCAGGAGCAGCAGGGCGGCCCCATGAGAACCCTGGGCCACACCCGCAGGAAAATGAGAACCCAGTTCCACATGCTGTCTCTTTAAATAACACTCATCCCCAGATGGCTCCAGGGAGGCTGGGGGCAGCTACAAGAGGAGGCACCCCCGAAATCTGTGGAGTCAAATTTAGTTTTAAGGTTGTTTTCGTTTCTTGCAATACTGAGGATAACAGCCAGAGCCTAGGACGCACCGAGGCGAGTGCTCCCCCACTGTGCCACACTCGGCCCGAGAAGCTCTGTAATAAATATATATAA
Source organism: Acomys russatus (assembly GCF_903995435.1). Taxonomy (NCBI): domain Eukaryota; kingdom Metazoa; phylum Chordata; class Mammalia; order Rodentia; family Muridae; genus Acomys; species Acomys russatus. The sequence continues at coordinate 62,964,602 of NC_067155.1, read as the reverse complement.
ATCTAGATCTAGGCACAAAGCTCTGTTTTCTTTTTTTAAGACAAGATCTCACGGAGCCCAGGCTGAACTAGAACTATCCATGTAGCCCAGGCTGGCCCAGAGCTACTGATTCCCCGCCCCCCTCCCTCTGACCCACAAGCGCTGGCATCACAGGTACGCAACTGCCAAGCCTGGCTCCTACCACGCCCAGAAGAACCCTCAGTTCACATCTGAATGACTGCTTCAGCAATCATCAAGGTTTCAGGGACGATTTACCCCTGGATCCCACATGAGTCCCCGGGAAGGCCTGAAGGAGAAAGCCACCATTCTAACTTCCTTCGCTGGCATGTTGTCACCAAGAGGCAGCAACTCACCTCACCGTGTTACCCACGGATTAACCCCCAAGCCATCACCAGGTCCCACCAAGATCGTTCACTCCTCCCAGCTCCCTGTCTCACACACCCAACCGGCCCACCATGATCCCAACATGCCCCCACAATCACACTGTGTGGGGAGGGGTGTAACTCAACATGGCTGTCCCACGCTAGAGCATCCTTGCTGGGCCTTCTGAGACAGCCACATGGGCAGGAACATCGGGAAGGTCCTGGGCCAGCCCTTGACACCCCCAAGGAAGCTGACCTCTACCAGTGAGGAAGGCAGACCCTGTCCCACTGAGCCTCCGCGTGGGAAGGCGGCGCTGACACCCAACACCGCCTGTGATATCCCAGCAGAGGACCCGGCTAAGCTGTGCCTGGATCCCTAACCACAGACACTTCCAGACAACAGTAGGGTCCCGTCGGAACCCACAGAGGGCACAGGAATTTGTCACACACCGCGGCAGCTCTGGCTCCGTGTCTCTTGCTCACCAACCCCTGGTCACAAGCACAGCCATGCACTACACGACAGTCTCACTAGCAGTCCCCACGCCTGGAATCTTCTTCCTCCCACAGCCACTCCTATAACTCCACCCTTCTCCCACCCCAATCCCAGGCTTTTCCCGTGCCTCTGTCAGCCCATCTTTTTGCTGCCTCCTTCTATGAACTCCCTCCCGGCCCCAAGTAGAAGGTGTACCACCTTGCTGTCCACCATCCTTCCTGCACAGGCTGGGCCACAGGCATTTGCTAAGCAGAGATAATGCATCCCAGATACACAGTGGTAGGCTGCTCCTCTGGAGACACGACCCTGAGAGGCTGTGCGCTGTGGCCGGGGCCAAGCCTGCCTCAGGTTGGAGGGCTGTCCTCCATTTCTACCTCCTAGGGTCTCCCCAGCAAGCAGGGCTCCCCCACCTTTCCCAGGTCCTTCCAGGGCCAGGCACAGGGAGTGATCTCGGCTCCCCCTTCTCCTGTGTAATTGCTTTTCTGGAATCTCACACAAGGGGCAGCCCTACTGAGACCAGAGAAGTGCTCAGGAGACAGGAAAACAGAAAAATCAACCAACAGGGCCTGGCTCCACGTCCTGGCTCATGCTCAGCTCACAGGTGCCTCAGTGGCCGGCTCTGTACTTCAGATGCTCCCATCCTCCTGTCCGTCTGTCCGTCCGTCCGTCCGTCCATCCATCCATCCATCCATCTTTCCTCCCTGCTTCTGTGACTCAGTTACTTGGTATAGGGACATTATCAGAAACATAGGCCACAAAAGGGAGCAGCAGGACACAGCTGTCATTCCTAAAAATTGCCAAGGAAAAGAGGGCGGGGCCAGGGGACGGTGGAGGGGGAAGCTGAGGCTTGGTTTTCTGCTGGATGCAGGGAGAGATGCCAGCCTCACCCCAAACTTACACATCTTTTCCACTCTGTGGGTAGGAGATCAGAAAGGCCAAGTGCAGTATGTGGGGAGTGTGGAGCTCAGAGCCAGCCAGACCTCAGCTTGATGCCATGTGACCTGGGTGAGCCACTCCATGTCTCTGGGCCTCAGTGTCTTTACCCAGGAGAAACCGCATGAGTATGTGTGAAAGGCATTACAAAAAAACCAAACAAACAATGAAGCTGGGCACACACCTGTAACCCCAGCACTCAGGGAGGCAGAGACAGGCAGATTTCTGTGAGTTTGAGGCCAGCCTGGTCTACAGAGTGATTCTAGGACAGCCAGGACTACAGGTCTTGAAAAAAACCAAACCAAACAAAAAGCAATGAGAGATGTGTTGTGCAAACAGCTCATACCAACTGGCTCAGTGCAGGGCACAGGGCAGACACACCACAGGGACTCACGTTCCTACTCCATCTTGTGGCTTGTACGCTCTAAGCCCAAGATGGCTGCAGAGTCCGCAGCTCTGGATGGATCTCTGGTTCTGCTATGAGTTCCAGCACCGACACTCCGCAGCCGACCTGCTGTGTGACCCTGGTCAGGTCAGTTGGTCCCTCTGAACCTTGGTTCCTATACCTGTCCAGTGGGGTGATACCAGGCAGGCTTAGACCATCACATCGCGGAGCGCAAAGCAGATGCTAACGAGCACTGGCTCCTGTCATCTTGGCTGTGCTGTGGCTGCTGTCTGGCTCTCCCTGGGAAACTGTGGGCAAAGTGAGGAGGAGGCCGCCCCGAGAGGAAACGCTCTCCGTCCTCTTCCGGCGCTGACACCTGTCAGACAGCCGCTGCCTCTTCCACAACATCTAAAAGGTCTTATTTCCCCAATTAAGAGGTGCTAATTAGTCACACTTCTGGCTTCGATTCTTGAGCCTGAAGAGTGGGAAGGAAATCTGAACAGTGTGAAGACTGAGGGAAAAACAGGCAGCGGCTGCTACTAGAGTCGCCCACAGCCATCCCCATAGCGGAAGGCACCAGACCCGGGGGCTGCATCTTTCAGATCCACTGCAAGTCAGGCCGGGTCCCCACCAGACCCACCCGTGGCTGCTGCAGCATCTTCGTCTCAGTGGGCCTAAAGGTGTCAAGATCATACGGCAGTATGTCCCCATCAGTGGCTGGCACCGGACTGTACAAAGGCTAGGGAGAGGAGCTGGGATTGGCATAAACAAATGCCTGTGTGCCAGGCCAGGTGTCTGACAAGGGGTGCTCCCTGAGGCTGGTGTGGCACCTGTAAGGTGGAACAGGCTAGCCAGGATTAGAAGTGGCTGCCGATGGCACTCAGGCACACCGGAGCTGCTCTGGCTTCAGACTTCTCCAATCCGACTCCCAGAGCCTCTGTGCTGGGGACAGAACAGACCTTCAAGCATCTTGGTCTGCCGCAGCACAGCAAAGTCAGCCGCTGGCTTCAGGGTCCCTGGAACGAGATTCCGCTTCGACAAACTGATTATGCCAGGGACAGAATTACCAGCCTTAAAAACAATAAAGGGGGCTGGAGAGGTGGCTCAGAGGTTAAGAGTGTCGCCTGCTCTTCCAGAGGTTCTGAGTTCAATTCCCAGCACCCACATAGTGGCTCACAACTATCTATAATGAGAGTTGATGCCCTCTTCTGCAGATAAAGTGCTTACATGCAATAAATAAAATAAATAAATCTTATTAAAAGAAAAGAAAAGAAAAACAATAAAGGAACAGACCTCATGCAGTCACGTGGCCAGAAGAGGACAGGTGTCCTCTCTCCCCCCACCCCCACCTCCCTCGCTCCTCTCTCAACATGGAGAAACACTTTCCACTCTTCAGTGGCCAAGCACACCTGGCCTATGTCTCTCTGATTAAACTCTATAGGTTTGCTCAATTCAAGAAGGCTCTACTCACGGGTGTCCACCAGGGCCCGGGTACAGGCCTCACATTTCTATCAGACGCAGCCTTGGGGGGCCCTACAAAGGGGTCGTGTGACTCCGGCTGCGTCACCTCACTCTCTGAGCTTCAGCTTGACCCTCTGAGCAAAGAGAGATGGCAGGAGCTTCCTCTTCTGGAATCTTGGGGTCCTGCTGGGCCTGCCCACCTTGTCTCTGTTTGGAGAATGTGGGATACACAGAGCTGCAAGGACATTTCCGTCTGCCCGGCGAGACCAGGGAGGCTGTGTGAGGTTTGTTTCCTACAGCTGGCAGAACAGGCTCTCATGGAATCCAGCTAACTAGCTCTGAGTGGGAAAGGCAGCCAGGGGCATTTCCTACAGTGTTACGCAAGACAGCCTGCACTGCCTGACACACACACACACACACACACACACACACACACTCTCTCTCTCTCTCTCTCTCTCTCTCTGGTTTTCTTTCACTGTGGTTTATTTTGGGGGCATGCCTTGCTATATATGACCCAGGTCAGCCCCACATACAGGATGCTCCTCCCAGGTGCTGCCGCCACACTCGGGACACCCAGTCCTACAGCTGGTGCCGACTACAGAGTCCTGCATCTTGGAAGCACGTGTCCACCCACATCAGCGGCCCTGCCTGAAAGCGGACAACCCACAGCTGGTTGTACACTCTCTGCCGTGGGACACCCGACTCACCGGGTCAGTGAAGAGGTCTGCAGCAGCACCCTCAGCTAAGGTCTGGGAGCGCAGAAAGGCCTGGGCAGTCTGGAGGCAGCTGGTGCCCGGCTGCACAATGAACGGCTCTGAAAGTCCTGCATGGGCACCACGGCTTAAGCGAGTGGTTACCTAACGGCCTGTCTTTTATTCTTTTTTTTTTTTTTTCCTTTTTGATGGAACAGCTTCCAACAGACCAAGGGTTCCAGCAAAGACTCGGGAAGGTTCCAGATGAGAAAAATGAAGCAGGGAAACTGTGACGGCGATGTCCAATTAAGACACGGGGTAGGGGGTGCCTAAGGCCCCTTCCTAGCCCTGACATCCTGAGGAAACACTAGGAAGAGTCCACGTCTGATTTTCCAGCCCTCTAGGATGTCCCTTCACACCCATCTGTGTCCCCGACAGTCTGCAGAGGTATCTTGTGTGAAGGACATGAAGGACGGGACTTGCCCACAGCCACCAGGGTGTCAAGTTGCCAATGCGGGATTTGATCCTGGATCAGCCTTTACGGAGTGTGTTTCTCCATCCCAGGGGCCTCAGGCTGCAGCCTACACCTGAGGAAACCAGTCAGCACCTTTTACAGCACAGCCACCTGCCCCAGTCCCAGACCAGCCAGGGCAGTGTAAACAGCAACCATGTTCCTGCTCTGCCAATGGTCCTATCCCTGGGCCACTATCAATGACTGCAGACGGAGACAGTAGAGCTTCCTTCCCTGAGGTCCTCCATGTCTGTGACTTGTGGAGTGACACCGGCTGAAGGTGGGATGCCTGTGGGAGCTAATGCATATGTTTGCTTTGCAAAGGAAAGTCAGAAACCCCTCCCCCTCCCCACAACTACCATATGGCAACAGCAGTGGGAAAGTTCTTTGGGGGCACTAAATAGCTTTCCAGACCCCTTGCATCATCTTTAGGACAGCCTCATGAGGTTCTACCACCACCCTCTTAAGTGAGGAAGAGGAGGAACACAGGGGCAGAGCGACCTGCTCCCCAGCCCTTGAGGGGCTGGGGGACAAGTAAGGTTGGCCCTTGGGACCACAAGGAGGAAGGACCCACCCCACCCCCATGCTGACCACGTCCCTGAGGTGACATCAGCTCTGGCTGGTGTGGAGGGTTCTTCACCTGCCTGGCACAGGGCTGGCCAGTCAGGGGCCAGGACGGTGACTTCATCGAATGTCCCTTGGGAATGAGCAGCCCAGAGTCAGCTGCCCAGCCCCAGAGAGAGAAAACATGACACCAAGTTGGAAGCAGCGGGCACCAACTCAGGCATGTGCCAGGCGCCCTGTGAACTTAAACCCCAGACCTGGGGTTTCTTGATGCCTGACTGGGGGGAGGTGGTATCTCAAGGAAGCTTTAGTCTGTATTTCCTTGAACACTTAAAACAAAGTAGTTACTGGCCATCTGCCTGCCTGCCTGTCTATAGGTCTTCCTCCTCGTCGTCTTCTTCTGAAAACTGTCTTTTCAACTCAGTAGCCATTTGTCGGTTGGCAGTTTCATTTCCATGGCCCTGGTGCCCTGAAATTCTGTGTAGATTCGGAACGTTCGCCCCTTGTCTGAAGCGTGGCCATCCTGTGGGCTGTCCATCCTTCTGGCAGTTCCCCCTTGCTGCACAGAAACATTCTTTTCATGAGGTCCCATCTGTAGACATTTGGGGCCAGTCCCTGTGCTGTTGACGTTCTGTTCAGAAAGTTCTCGCCAACCCCAACGTCTTTAAGAGTGTTCTTGTGATTTCTTCTAGAAGTTTCTGCACTTTGGGTTTTCGGTTCATATCTTTTATCCACTTAGAATTGACACAGATCTCATTCTTCTGCGGGTGGGTATCCGGTTTTCCCAGAAACACTTATTGATTGGACTCTCCTCCCCCGACACACACCCCGCCCCCGTATGTGTTTTTGCCTCTTTTGTCCAATCAGATGGACGCAGCTTTGTCAGTTCATTTCCGGGTCCTCTGCTCTGTCCCTCTTGTCTGTCTGTCTTTCTGTGCCTTTGTCAGCAGAGTTCCACAGTATAATCTGAGGTGGATATTTTAACAGCTCCATCCATGGTCATACTCCCTAGGGTTGCTGTGGCCACTGGGGCCTCCCTTGGCTCCACATGATTCTCTGTGTTGTTGTTGTTTTCCCTTTTCTAAATCTGGGAAGTATGAAACTGGAATTCAGTCAGGTGTTGCATTAAATCTGTCCACCAGTTTTGGTAGTGCGGCCATTTTTACAACTTTATTTCTGCTGGTCCAGGAGTGTGCCAGGTCTTTTCATCACTCAGTACCTTCTCTGATTTCTCTTTCCGGTGTAGGGGCCTTTCTCTTCTTTGATTAGGTGAATTCCTAAACAATACTTCCTAAACAATATGTTTTTGGAGTTATTTTGAATAGGATAATTTTTCCATATTTCTTTCTCCGAGAGTACACTGTTGGTAGATTTAAGGCTACTGGTTGTTTTAATTGATTTTTGTCTCCTGTCACGTTTCTGTGTTTGTTAAGTAGAAGTTTTCTAGTAGATTCGATAGGGCATCCAGTGGGCAGTGAAGAATAGGACATATCTAGGTGTGTCTCCAGCCTTGGCTCTCCTGGGCCAGCTATGCTCACACTGGCTTCAGCTCTTCACGCCTTCGACTCTCCTGCCTGATGGAGGAATGGCGGCAGTATGTTGTGGCGTGTCCACCTCCCATTTCCTCTTTCCACTTAGGAAATGTTCCTTAAGGCCAACCCTCGTCTGGGCTTGGTGGGAAGGGTGGGGCTGCAGCCTGGAGGTTCCCTCTCTTCCAACCCTTCAAGCCCGCGCCCTCACATCGCACATGGTACGTACCGCAGGTGCCTCCGCACCGGCTTCCCCAGGAAGAGCCCAGACATCTGAGCAGCTGCGACTTCTCACCCTCCTCACTGATGGCCCTGTGGCTCCAATCCCTCTTCCTCGGCCTGTGTGGAGAGCTCTCCTGCAGTAGCCAGTTATGTGACCACAGCCTGGAAGTGCGGCTCTTTCATTTAAACATCAGTGGACAGAGTCACTGACATCCAGCTTACGACGCTCAGAGCTCTGACATCAAACATGGTGGCATCTGAACACGTAACCATCCACTCCTCACTCAAGAGCGACGTTTACAGCGCGCCAGAGGAGGGGTGAAGACAATGCTCTAGGTCTTTAGGAGGTTACATAGCTACACACACCTGTCAAAACCAACCGAGCTAACCCAGCATGGTGGCGCACGCCTGTGATCCCAGCACTCGGGAGATCGACGGATCTCTGAGTTCCAGGCTAGCCTGGTGAGTTCCAGGACAACCAGAACTACACAGAAAAACAGTCCTGAAAAGGGAAAAAAATGACCAGCTGTGGCCAGCCCAGAAAGGAAGGTACACTGTCCCCAAGAAGAAATGGACAGGCTCTGTCCTCAGCCCACCGGCCATTTCCTCTTGGGAGCTCGTTTCCCTCCCTTCCTATCACCTTTAAAAAGATGGACTTATTTTATGTGCATGGGTGTTTTGCCTGTGCGTGTACTGCGAGCCGCTGTGTATGTGCCGGGAACTCAACCTGAACTCCCCCACAAGAGCAGCAAAGGCTCTTGACTGCTGAGCCGTCTTCCCAGCCCCCCTTGTCCCTTCCTTTAAAAAGCTATTTCTACCCCAGGCCTAACTCAGGCCTGGCTTTGCATCTCCTGATGGCAGCTGGGGTTTTCATTTAACCCGGACTGCAAATTATCCTTGAGTTTCAGAAAGGGAGAAAAGGTGAAAAGGGAAGAGAATAAGAAACATGATGGGACGGAGGGCTGTGGGGTGCCCTGCCTGAGTCACACTGGGGGCTGCGCTGCTGGGAGTGGGCTCCAGAGTGACACGAGACCCTCTCTGGCTGTTACCAAAGGGAAGAGGCTGCCTAAGAGGTTGTCCTGTTCCTGTGACACTTGCATGCCTCGGGGCCCAAGGCATAGTCTCTCATCAATTCAGCTAAGAGTTAAAAAAAATAATAAAAAATCAGAGGCCTGAGGGTGTGGCTTAATTTAAAGCACCTGCCTAGCATACTAGAGCCCTGAGCTCCATCCAGTACCATAAAAATAAAATACGTGACCAGCCTAAGACCACTGGCCACTAAGGGGACCCTCCCTTATGGTTGTCTCAAAGATAAGGGTAAGGTCATGCTCCAGTTTAAGTTCTCAGTGTCACAGCACCACCCTGGTACACAGTAGGTTCTCTGTACAGGGTGCACACATGAGCTCCCGACTGCCTTGGCACACAGTAGGCTCTCTGCACAGGACGTGTGCATGAGCTCTCCACCGCCCTGGCACACAGTAGGCTCTCTGCACGGGATGCACACATGAGCTCCCCACCGCCCTGGCACACAGTAGGCTCTCTGCACGGGATGCACGCATGAGCTCCCCCAGCGAGCGGAAGCTGGAATGCAAATCATTTCCCAAGAAAGCTGGAACCTTCCTTTAGCAACAAGTCCCATCAGCCCAGAAAGAGGAACCCAGGAAAAACCCAAGTGGTAGTGGTGGGGTCAAGTGTCAGCTTGGCTGCTAGAGGCTGAGAGCATCAGTCAGCCCACTGCTGTGCCCAGAAACCTCCACAGAGGACAGGGCCATCTTGGCTGACAGTTCAGGGGATACAGTCCGTTGGAGAAGGGCAAGGCAGCTCCGCGGCGGCCTTGTGGGACCGAGGAGCTGCCTGCTTCTTCTGAACAGCGTTCAGCTCACATTCCCGTTCTTTCCTTTTCACCCACGTTCAGGACAGAGCGCTCTTGTCAGTCAGCACCTCCCAGACACCCCACGGGTGTGCTTCATGGAAGTCCCCAACTTTCTTAGTCCAGTCAAGCTGACCACAGCATCTTCTTGAACTCTGTAACCCTCTCTGCACTCCCAGGAAGAAAGCACAGCTCCTCTGAGCCCTGACCCTTCACCTGACGGAGCTGAGATTTCGTTCATTCATTCATTCATTCATTCATTCATTCATGTTTTCTATATGACATCACAGGAGTGGCCAACACTTTCTAACAAGAACAGTAGAAAGCCAGGCACGGTGACAAGCACATGCCGTCTCGGTACTTGGGAGGCAGGAACAGGAGGATAGCCACAAGTTTGAGACTAGCCTGGTCTACATAGTGAGTTGCAGATCACCTCAAAAATAACAAGCAAAAGAACTGCTAGACAGAACTGGGAGGAGGCACCGAAGCATCTGCGACCAGAGCAGAAGTAAGGCCGTCGCATCCCCCTTTGCTCATTCGTTCGGCTCCAATCTGTTCAGTGATGAGCTGTCTGTGTCCTGCAGCGACATCATCTGTGGGGACCAGCCCCCATGCCTGATGGAGCTCCAGGGCCTCAAACCACGTGCTGAAGGAGCATCCGGGGGCTGTTCCTTGAAGGGGGTGCTCATGTGACTGTACTGACCTGTGGGACCTGCGACACAGACACGTCCTGAGACCCACCCAGACGGTGAAGCATACACGAGGACTCTGATCACTGGATCACATTCTGGGCACGTCTGAGATCTGCCACAGTTGAAGTTCAGTTGCGTTTTTGAGCCCGCTTTGTAGCCAAGGACAGAATATGTCAAGGCCATGGTCTTAGACACAGCAAGTGGTAGGTGCAGGACTTGAACCTCTGTCGCTTCCGTCCTAGCCCCTACCCTACAGCGAGACACCTCTTCACACGTTTTGTGGAAGGGCGCCAGGTTTTAAGAGCTGGCTGAGGTATGGAAGACCCCTGGGCTGCGCGTTATACTAAAAGGTGGGACTCATCCTGCTGGGCTCTGTCCAAGAGGCCATGCCCATCACCATCCCCCTGCAGAAGGCTGATATCTACTCCTGAGCACAGAAAACACCTCCGGTATGGGCTGGGACACATCTGGCACCACTCCGCCCAGCCGGGTATGGAATCTCTGTGGTTTAACCTCCCCGATGTCCGTCTTCATTAGCTGGAAGATCGTCAGATGGCCAGGTCAGCAGTGCCAGGGAAGGGACAGGGGTGGGGGGTGGGGGCAGGTCAGAGTGAAACAGTGGTCCTTGCTGGGGTGGGGGTGGCACTGGCCCTGTGACACTGCTGCCTGGGTCCCTCTTCGCCTTTCTCCTGGCCCTGACAAAGAGATAGTTGCCATTCTGCAGGTCAAACAGTACTTTTAAGTAGGTTGGGCCTGGAAATGCCCGCGGGGCCTGTGTGCTGTTGTCAAGGGGTGTGTGTTTGTGAAGGAAGCCCTGCAAGTGTCTAGAGAAGAGAGCAGCACCAGCCAGGGGGTGGAGGGGGGATGGGGGGGGAGAGGGCAGTGGGGGGCGGGGGTGGGAATATGGGGTAGAGATTAGACAAAGCTCTGTGGAAATGACACCTGGCTCTGGGCATTCATACACACTGTGTGTGATGGCCGCTCAAACTTTCCACTACCCGGAAGCAAGGTTCCCATTACAGCTGGGGAAACTGAGGCTTGCTCAGGATCTGGCTCAAGCTTGTAGGCAGGTAAGGGATTGAAATCTGAGCCGGATAGCTGAGGTCCTGAGGGTCACCCCAGAGCGTCCAGCTACAGATGGGAAAATGAAGTCCAGAGCCGGCACTCTGGCCTGGGGGAGGGCGGGTTCAAGGTGTTTCCACTGAATAACGCTTCTTTCTGCATGCCTGCCCAAGGCAGCAAATGCACGCTGCCATCAGCTCCTCACACAGCTGACTACAGGGCTGCCCAAGCAGGAGCTGCACAGAGGCCCGCAGTACTGCAACGGCAGCATGTGACTACGGAGGCCCCAAGTCCGTCAAGGAAGAGCTCCTGGCCAAGCCTCTGCCCTGGGCAGTGTTTACTCTGGCTCCCTGGACTTGCTTAAAACCTTTATGGATAATAAAGCCATTTACTCATCACCGTGTGGGCGGCTCTTCAAACCAGCACCAAAGGTTCCAGAACCTTCTTGGCTCTTCCTGCTGAGATGTCTGCTGAGGGTGGAGAGAGCAGCTGCCTCAACATGGCCAACCCCTCCAACCCCCCCAACGCCCCCCCCCCCAAATCCACCCAGTTCTCTCTGCAGAACAAAAGGCAAATACCTTGAATAGAAGAACAGGCTCCCAGTTACTAACCGAGCAGATGTGGAATTGCAGATGTGCCCTGGGGCCCTGCAGAAGAGCTGGTGAGAGATTGGGGGGCGGGGGGGGGGGGGGGGGCGGGGGCAGGGAGCTACTGGCTTTGGCACAAAGCAAATATTTGCACGTGAAGCCCCACAGCCCAAAGTGGGGTCTCACAGACCCTGAAAGGAATTTGCAACCTGTGTGTGTGCGAGCACGCGTGTGCATGTGTCCAGACTTGTCAATCTCCTGTGTGACATGGGGGTGACATGCGACTTTGGCTACATCTCCTGCTCCCTCTGGGCTCTGGCCCAGCAGGTCACTACAGCAACACGCTCTGGGTTGAACACCATGGCTCTGTTTGCAGTGGGAGAGAACTGCTTTTTCCAGAGAGACTCACCCCAAATGACACCAGAAATCAGGCTCTCTAGCTAAAAGTCAGGGTGTTCCCAAGTCGAAGGCAAGAGCTACAGCTTTGCTCAGGGTCAGAAAACTGGGACCAGGTGGCCAGCTAGGACCCAGCGGGAAACAGGCTACACTTGCCCTGCCAGCTCCTACATGGGACTCCGCAGGTGCACCGCGACGGTTCTCAGATGAAGTAATTTTCTCTTCCAGACGTCTAGGAACATTTGTGGCTATCAAAGCTGGGGTGGGGGTTGGGCATGGTGGTGCACACCTGTAATCCCAAGACTCGGGAAGCCGAGGGAGCTAGCCTGGGTCACAGAGAGGTTAAGACCCCGAGGTTAGGTAGCATCTGGTAGGCAGAGACCCAGACTCATGGTCAGCATGCCGTGTGCAGGACATCTTCCACAATCAGAATCCCCCAGGCCTACTGCGAGCAGCCCCAGTGTCAAACCTGGGCAGCGCCAAGCCTTGTGCATCAAGGCACATGAACCCTCAATTCACCCAGACCACGGACGAGGTGAAGGGTACGGACTGCAAACTCCACAGCTGTAGAGTCACCCGCTCCTGGGTCTCGAATTAATCATTTATAAAACAAGGTCAACAACATTCTTACCCACCTGTGACGGTCAACAGTGACTGTCAGTGTGAAAGGACTGAGTAGGGGACATGTCTTCTCAGGGTGCATCTGTGAGGAGGCTTCTAGGCTGGGTTACCGGAGGTGGGAGACCCACCCTAATGGGCTGCGGTTCCACGGTGAATGGAAGGGAGAAAGCAGTCAAGAACTTGACTGTGGACGGAGTGTGACCAGCTGCCTCATGTTCCTGCTGCCACGATGGACTGTGCGCCCTCAAAACTGTGAGCCGAACTGAGCACATCCTTCCTAAAGTCACTCTTGAGAGGCATTTTGTCACGGCTTTTAGAATAGTGACTAAGGGCATATGGCCACCTGCTTAGGTCAGCTGGGATACCATGAGCTAAGATATCCTCCCACCTATCAAATGCCCTCAACCTCCAGCTCCACCTCTCGACAAACAGGGCACACAGCAGCCCAGCCTCAGGTGCGGTCTGCAGGGGTAACGCTGCAGAGAGCCACTGGGCCAGCTGAAAACCACAGGACTGAGACACGCCCGCCCTGTGTCTGGCTGCCTGTCACTGTGGCCCCACATGGAGTGGGAGGACTCCTGCAGTATGCTAGTGGGGATGCCAGTGGCACCACTGTCCTCTAACCTGTGGTAAGTGCATCCCAAGGAAATGGAGGCACATGTGTCTGAGGTCCCACAGTTGGTTACTGACAAAGTCAGAATTCAAACTGAGAACCAAGTGAAGAGAGAGCCAGGCCGCTGGACCCAATTTAAGTGGTGTCCCATTTTCTCTTGACCAAGGATGGTCAGCAGGAAATACCAGATCAGTGTGTGTGTGTGTGTGTGTGTGTGAGAGAGAGAGAGAGAGAGAGAGAGAGAGAGAGAGAGAGAGTGTCAGTCTCAGATATCCCAGGCTAGTCCCAAATAATTCATTATAGCCAATAATGACCTTGAACTCCTGCCGCTCCAGCTTTACCTCGCCCAGGTCACGTGCTGGGATTACAGGCCTGCAACACCACACCCGGCTTGTGCAGTGCTGGGACTCGTACTCAGGGCTTGGGGCAGGTCTAGGCAAGCACTCAAGTCACTGAGCCGCACCCCAGCCCAGACTTGACAACTTCCAATACCTTATAACATCTGCCTCAGGATCTTCCTTTCCAGCGCAGGACAACGTGACAGGAGGCCTTGCCAGGAGACAAGGCCCTTCCCTGAGGCTCTCTCCTGTGTGTGGAGCCCACTGTTGTTCACGGAGCCTCCCACACACACAATGAACGTATGAGCTGTGGATCCAGGCGATGTTCCCCGGCCCAAGCACCAGGCTACTGCCAGCTCCTAAAAGGGTGGGTTGTTCAAAAGCCTCTGGCATCCTGAATGCAGGCCAGGAGCCCAGCCTCCTTCACAGGCAAGAACCCCGAGAGGTAAGAAAGGCATCCACTAAGATGGACCCTGAGTAGGCTCCTTGACCATTCATGAGGGTCTAAATGAGAATTATGTATCTGTTACCCAGTGCCGTGTAACAAATAGCCTCAATGACCACTAAGGCCTTCATGCTGTCTCCAGAGCTACGGATCAAGGAGGGCATTTGATGAATGACTACCTGGGGCCATGGGGAGGCGGGGGGTCACAAGGCCGGAGGTCAGCTGTTGGCCAACATAAAATTCCACCCACAGCCTGGACACCTGCTTTCAGGTACACCCTCTCAGCCTCGGAAGAACCAGTTCCCCGGTACCTAGTGAGTCTCCAATCTCTGCCCCGTGGGCCTCTCTGTAAGGCTGCTCCAGGATCCTGTGGCATGGCAGCCACTTCCACAGATTGACTGCACCGAGATGGAGGAGGATGGGGAGAGGGAGCTGAAGCTCATCTCCTCCTTGGCACTGGTAAGCGCGGAGGCAGGCATTTGTCTGCACCGTGACATCCGTGGCAGCGGCAACCTTTTCTGGAAGCCCTACTATGTTCAGGGCACTGTACCATATGCTCCTCACACCTGGCCTCTACGTCAGTCACTTCTTCTGCATCTCCAGGAGGAGGAAACCGAGGCATAAAGAAACCACGAAACCTACCTACCTCATCGGCAGGAGGCAGAACCAGGCCTCCAGGTCCCTGACACCGAGGGGCTGGCTAGCAACCCCAGAGGCGGCTGGGAAGTTCCTAGGAGCCGGTGAGGTGATTGAGGCTTGTCACCGCTCACAGTTTCAGACCATCACAGCGGGAGGGTCAAAGTGGCTCACCTCCCACAACCCAGGAGGCAGACAGCTCAGCCGCCTTCATATCACCTGCAGTCGCCTACACCCAGGGACACGCTGCTCTGCCAGCCAGCTCTAAAGGCTTCACAGCCTCCCAGAACTGCCACCGGCTGGGAACCGAGGGCTCAGACAAATCAGTCCAGCCGTAATGTAATGCCGCCCAGCACCATTGCTAAAAGTTATTAGAAACCTACAATTAAGTCAAGTTACTGGAGAAAGTGACGGCTTGCTTTTGCTGTTCCTCCTGACAGGGCTCCCTATGTTGCTAAGGTTTTGCCCACTGAGAGCCCTGAGGACAGGTCTGTGCAACCACATCTGCACGTGCAGCCACACCCACACTGTTCAGTGCTGGGTACGCCAACATTCTATCAACTGCTAAAATCCTTAACCTTTGTTTTGGCTTTTTGAAGCAGAGCGTCATGTAGCCCAGGCTAGCCCTGGATTCCCTATGTAGCCAAGGATATCCCTGAACTCCTGATCCACCTCCTTAGTAGTAGGATTGAAAGTGTGAGCCTGGAAATCTACGATCGTCCTATCACCATTTATGCTTGTGTGTGCACGGTGAGCATACTACAGAATAGGACACCTCCCAGCCAGTGTCGAGTTGCCTCGGCTGGAGGGGCCCTGAAGTGATTACACCACAGGAACGGGCAGCGCTTCGGACCAAGGCCCGCACAGCACTGAGACGAAGCTAGTGTGAGCCATTTTCACAGCTTCTACACGTTCCCCAAACGCAGTGGTCCCTGCAACGACAAGGCACATTCCAGGCTTCCTTCCTGACATGCTGGGCTTCCTGTGGAGGAAGCAACCGGCCTTTGTTTGGACAAAACATCTCATCTATGGAGCCGCTGATGGAAGAAGGAAGTGGGGGGGGGGAGTTGCCTCAGACACAGGCTACACACCCCATGCAACCTTCCCTGAGTCTGACAGGGGAAAATGCCCAAGTGCCCAGACGGACAAACGCAGTAGGGCCACAGCATGGCACCTGAGTACTAAGGCTGCCAGCCAGAGTCATGACAACCTTCAGATTTCTCTTAGGGGAGGGGCAGGAGGTTGGGCGGGGGGCGGTTGTTTGGGAGAGGAAAGGGGAGAAAGCCAGGAAGGAAGCACCTCAGATGCCAAGTGGACCTCATCCACGGGCGGCCGGGGCTTTGTTTTGTTTCTTCACATGTTCCTGTATTTTCCACATAGAAAGCTAACATGCCCCACGCTGGGGGCAGGGAGGTCGACAGGAGCCCAGCAGCTCCCAGGGGAGCAGCCAAGTCCTTTGCAGGGGCCCTCTATGCAACTCCAGAGGCACCTGCTCTGGGGCTGGCCCAGCCTCGGGCCCCTCGAGGTCCATAAAGGGAGCATTGTTCTCCATCAAGTGACATCACTCTGCCGCCAGGACGGTTGAAAAGAGACCTGAGGCTGGGAGGGGTCCAGCCAGGAGGAAACTGTCTGTTCTGCCAGTCCTCGGACAAGTGACATCATGCCAGCCCTGCCTGGGGTGTAGCTGGAAGCCTGGATACCTGGCAGGGGGCTCTGGGTGGGCAGTGGCAGGAGAAGGAGGAGGGGCCGCACTGCTGAACGGAGACCTCTCTGTAAGGGCCAGTATCCAGGAGAAAGGCAAAAGCTGGGCTACCACACAGTAGGTGCTTAAGAGATGCAATGTATCTATACCCAGTACACCGAAGACACTCAATAGTTCCCATGCTGGGAACACAGTAGGTGCTCAATAAGGAAACAGTTCTGTTCTCACCCCAACACTGCATTGACAGCTGCAGCCAGGTCCTGTCCATCTATCTCCCTGTCGCCCTGACAACCCTGTCCCACTTCACTCCGCTAACTCCACCCTGGCCATCCTGCGGCCCTTCTTGCACACCAGCCTCAGCCCTGCCGGCCTGTCTCAGGCTTCCCTTGGTGGATTTAGTGTCACCTTGTGACTTCACTAACCACTCCTGCTGCCCCCCAAGACCCCCTCCCCCAGCCACTCCTGCTGTCCCCCGACACCCTCCCCCAACCACTCCTGCTGCCCCCCAAGACCCCCTCCCCCAGCCACTCCTGCTGCCCCCCAAGACCCCCTCCCCCAACCACTCCTGCTGCCCCCAGACCCCTCCTCCAGACACTCCTGCTGCCCCCCCAGACCCCTCCCTCAGCCACTCCTGCTGCCTCCCAAGACCCCCTCCCACAGCCACTCCTGCTGCCCCCCCCAGACCCCTCCCACCAGCCACTCCTGCTGCCTCCCAAGACCCCCTTCCCCAGCCACCCCTGCTGCCCCCTGAGACCCCCTCCCCCAGCTACTCCTGCTGCCCCCCCAGACCCCTCCCACCAGCCACTCCTGCTGCCCCCTGAGATCTCCTCCCCCAGCCACTCCTGCTGCCCCCCCAGACCCCTCCCACCAGCCACTCCTGCTGCCCCCTGAGATCTCCTCCCCCAGCCACTCCTGCTGCCCCCTGAGACCCCCTCCCCGAGCCACTCCTGCTGCCCCACCCCCACCCCCTCTCTCCTGCTGCCCTTTGCACTTCCTTTGGAGGCAGAACAAGCAAAGTCACTCTTCCCTGGCTTGTTTGCTTCCTCTGCCTCTGTTTCTGGCAGCCCTGAGAGACAGAGACCCCTCAGGTGGCTGCTGGCCCCGAGGCGTGGCAGGGAGGAGACATCCAGCGACAAGGTAAGTTCTCTCAGCCGCCTGGTGCGCGCTCACCCTGCCTCTCCCAGGAGAGAACCCCGGGCCCAGTCACTCATTCTCCTTGAGCCACAGTTTACTTCAGGGCAGACATGAGAACTGAGGTGGGAGGGAGGGAGCCAGGGCTAGACCACAGAGCAGTAAGTCACGGCTTCCCGGGCCAGGTGAGGCAGAGAGATGACCTGGCCCTCGGGCTGTTGGACGGACTGACTGTGCTGGACAGGGAAGGGCCTGGTGTGATGAAAGGGACAGCGGCCACAGGGAGACATGTGTGTCCACCCTACCACACGTGAAGCCTGCATGGGAGGCTTCATTTGGAAATAAAGGTCTCCACAGGTCAGTTAAGCTAAGGGCGTGGAGGCAGGGTCACGCTGCCTGGAAGTGTACAAAGTGTGCTTGACTAAAGGGTACCACGACAGGTAAGGGCAACCTGGGGCAAAGGCAGTGGGGCCCAGACCTGTGGGCTCTTGCCTAGAAAGCACTCAGGAAGAGGCTGGCTCTGTGCTGAGATGTGCGGATGCAAAAGGGATGTGTCTCCATGCACCTACTGTGTGCAACAACCGGAGATGACCAGGTACACGAGGCTACACACAGACTGCACACAAGCGCTGCGCTAACTTATAGATGGGACTTGGGCATCTCAGGTCTTGGCACTCATGAGAGCCCCAGGACCTAATCTCATCGCTAAGAAAAGATGGCTCGTACAGCAGGAGGCAGGCTCCGTCACCCACCACACAATCACAGTACAGCAGGAGGCAGGCTCCGTCACCCACCACACAATCACAGTACAGCAGGAGGCAGGCTCCGTCACCCGCCACACAATCACAGTACAGCAGGAGGCAGGCTCCGTCACCAGCCACACAATCACGGAGGACCCCAGTTCACAGACAGGAACGATAAGGCAGTAAGGGTTGATATGACACACACGTGCGCACACGCACGCACACACACACACACACACATATACACACACGTCTTGTTCTTCCTCATGCCCAACCTTCACGAGACTGACACTTCCATGTACTTCAGTGTCCCCCAAGGCCCCACTCTGTCCCTCCCACGGCCAGTTCACTAGGCCTCTAACTGTCCAGCCTCCTTTCCCTGCACAGTGACCCTTCCTGCCTCCTGGGAGACTGGGCAAAGTATTGTTTTCTTTTCCTTCTTTTTTATCTGGGGCAGCTAGAGGCCAGCCATCAGCCAGTGGCTTCCAGGCTGGTGTGGGATAGTCCCAGCTAGACTGCTGTAGATCCTCCTGTAAATGCAGCCCGAGGCCTCTTCCTGGTTGGATGGAGCTGGGGGTGGAGAGGATGATTTCCCGAAGCCCCACCTCCTCCGGACTACTCGCTTTGCTGCTTTAGGAAGCTCCCACCCATAAGACAAATATTTAAGTCAAGTCTAGAGTGAAAGGGGTGTGTCAGAAGGCATGGTTTGAGGGAGAGGGCTTGGTTTTCACACAAGTGAGCCATACAAAGCTCAGGTGTCACGCCCACCCATGGCATCAGTGCTCCTTGCCCACCCACCACGCCATTTCTCAGAGGGCAAATGAAGGCACACAGAGAGCACAGGGCAAACACATCTGAGAAGAGGCCGACTAGGATCCGCAGCAAAACATGAACGCATAAACTGGGCGGTGGTGGCGCATGCCTGTAATCCCAGCACTGGGGAGGCAGAGGCAGGCAGATCACTGTGAGTTCGAGGCCAGCCTGTTTACAAAGCAAGTCCAGGGCAGCCAAGGCTACAGAGAAACCCTGTCTTGAAAAACCAAAAAACAAAACAAAAACAAAAACATGAACCCCCATACCACACAGTAGGACATCTGGGCACCCATCAGATTTGCAAGTGCTTACCTACTGTGTGCCAGCAGGGCGCTGACGGCATCTCAAAACAAGCCCATGGTCCCCTCAGTGGACAGAGGAGGAAACTAAGACTTAAGGATGGGGTGAGCCTACGCCAGCCTTGCCCACCGCACAGCGGAGGCCAAGCGTTAGTGGGCAGGCCTAGAAGGCCACACTAGCTCACTAACGCAGGTGCCCCGCGTGACAGCAAGCAGCCTGAACACTCTGTGTCAGTCACTAATTCACTAATTCATGGGCCTGGAGGCTGGCCTGTCACTGTATGAGCATGTTCCACATGCACAAAGACCTGGGGCAGTGACTAAAGTCACACAGCACCTGAAGGGCTGGGGCAGAGGGCAGTGAGCAGAGCCAGCATCCTGGAGAGAGGCCTGGGGAACGGAGCACAGAGGAACTGACAGGGGCAGAAGGACGCTGAGAGAAACAGACACAAGGTGAGCTCCCGTCCTCCCTCAGCCAAGACCCACCCTTCAGAGAATGGGTGGGGCTCTGTCTTGTGAACTCAAGCCCTAAAGGAGCGTAGACCCTCCCCCCCCCCACACACACACAAGGAGGCGCCCCTGACAGCCTCATGGCATGGCTTCTGGCCTGGGTGAGCCCTTGCCACTTCCTCTGTGACCCAGGCCAGCAGAGGGCTCAGCCTGGAGTGCAGCTCAGTGGGCAGCCGTGAGCTCTTGGGGGGCCTCCCTGTGCAGAGGGGTCTGCTCAGAGTTTCGCCGGCCAGCACTGGTCACATAATGACCGCTGGCTCTGGTGACTGACAAATAGAGGTGCCTAACCCTGTGCCTGGCCCTCATATGCCTGTGAGAACTGGGCCAACTTAGCCTGGGGCAGAGGCCTGCTGTCTGAAGACGCTGGACACTCCAGCTAAGCTCAGTTAGTGTCCCTGAAGTTATCAAAGGTCCGAGGAACCATGTGCCAAGAGGCGGGCAGGGAACTGATCTTCCTGCCTCCAGCCAGGCTTCCCGCATCTCGCGGCAAGCGCCCACGCAGCCGCCCTTCCATCTCCAGCCACTTCTCCTCACTGGCTATCCAAGCCAGTCTCCCAACCCTTAAGAGACGTGGCATAGAAGCAAGTATCTGGGCCCGAGCAAGCTCTCCGCTCTGCCATGGCCTGGCTGCTCACACAAACCACCTGCCCCTGGGTCCCCTAAGGCTCCTCCCCTTGGAGATCTCTCAGGGTCTCACTTTTAATCAATGGCAAACAGACAACAACCTTAACTTGGCAGGCATGTGACAAGACCGCTTGGTCACCCTGGGAGGGCTGGAGGAGATGGAGCAGGTGTCAAGTAAACTTCCCTAAAAATAGAGATGTAAGCATGTGTGGTGGGGGCTGCACTGTCCCCAAGCAGCCCTGATCACAGACGGAGTCTCTGAGCTAAATTCCCCACCAGCTTCAAGGGGGGGGGGGGCTGCTGCAGGTCCTGGGGCCACTCTCATCGCCAAGGAAATAGTCCCTCCCTGGTGCCAGCAGCAGGGAAACAGCCCCCTCCCAGAAGTCTGAGGGAAGGGACCTACCTTCCCAGGGTTGCCCTGCTGTTTTAAAGCACACACATCGACACCCCCCCCCCCCGCCAGCTTACAAGATCAGGGGTCTCCGAGTCCGGCTGCCTCTTCCTGAGGGATGAGAACCTCTGCTGGCTGCGGGCGGAGAAACGGCGGAAGGACTCTCGGCTCCGAGAGGCCAGGTGTCTGAAGGAGGAGGCTCGCTTGAAAGGGGTGCGACCAGCAGGCTCCCCGCTCCGCTCGGAGCCCACCGTGGCTGTCACCAGGTGTAGGGCCTCTTGGAAGGACCTCCTCACCGTGCCCACCCACTGAGTCATGTGTGTCTGGGCCACCGAAAGCTTGTCGCCCAGGTAATCCATGAGATCAGCCTAGAAGAGGGGGCAGGCGGAGGCAGTTAGGGGGCCAGAGCTGCTGGGGTCCGGGTCCTTCTTGGGGAGAAGTTCTGGGCTCCAACGAAAGACTCAGCAGAGCACATCAGCCCAAGTAAAGTAAACATCGCCCAACAGGCATCCGCGGGTCACAAAACAGGGACAGCGACCAGGTCAGCAGGTGACCACCAGCAGGAACATCAAGTCAACCAAGCAGGACGTCCAGTTCTAGTCCCTGGGGCTGACCCTTGCTGAATTCAAGGAGCAGGAGGCTGTGAGGAGCTGGGGGAGGTGGCTGGCACTCCAAACTCACTTCCCTCCTCGCAGGTGGACCTCCCGTGCACACCTGGAAGCCGCCACCCACCTCAGTCCCGCTGTCCCCTCCAGGCTCTTCTCACCTGAGCTAGGCAGATCTCCAGTCCTCTGGCTAGAGGCTTTAAACCCCAAGTTGAACCTGCTGGCCGGCAGGCAGCGCGCTCACTTCCGGAGAGGCAGCCACCCAGCCCGGGTCCCCTGGCCCGGCGGCCCAGAATGACATCAGCCACGTCTTGGCGAGGGGCGCACAGCCCAGGAATGCAGGAGGGGCCTCAGGAGGTGGCCGCCCAGGGAGCTGGCGTCAGCCCCAGTTTTGTTTTGGTTTGGTTTTTTCTCTACCCACCCCCCCCAAGTCTCAACTCGCTCGATGTCCCTCGGGGACTTCATGTGCTAGACTGCCTACCCACCCACCCCCAGGCAGCGCTGTGCAGAAATGCGGCTGCCCGGGCGCGCGTGTGTGTGCGCGTGTGGGGGCATGTGCGTGGGAGGCGCGGCTGCCCCCGGGAGAGGCGGAGGGACTCCGGATCTGGCCTGTGCCTCTGGGGCCTCAGGTGGAGTCTGAGGACCTGTGGCTGGGTATCAGTCTGTCTCCCTCTCCTGGCGGCAGCTTCCGTCTTCTGCTTCCTCTCCCTGCATTTGCAGAGCTCCAGGCTAAGCCTCCTCCATCAGCTCCTCCCTCTTATCCTCTCAGCCGTCCCACCCCACCCCCACCCTGCTGCCTCTCCAGGAGGACAGAGGATGTAGGTAACCCGCCCTGAGCTCCCCTTAGGGGTGGGTCTGGGGCAGAGGTGCCTGCATTTTTTTTGGTACAAGCAGGGTTACCATGGCAACTTGGGGGCACAGCATCTGCCCCTTCCCTAGGCTGGGCACAAGGAGCGATGGGGATGATTCAGGAGATCACATGAGCTCACTGGGTTTAACCCTTAAGGGCTGGAGCTTATGGGGTGTGGGGTGATAAAACAGAAGAGGGTGAGCACTGGGCAGGGAGGGGCATCAGTGGAGTGGGGCCCACGCCCCTCTCTGTCCCTTCCACAGGTGAGGGCTCACTCGTCTGAGGTCACACTGCAAGAAGGTTATCAAGGTCTGCCTGGGTTGCCACCCTCTCCACTGCTGCTGTACAGCTCTGACCCTGCACCTTGTCCACTGTGAGGGCTCAAAAATATTGACTATTCAAATGCCAGGCCAAATCCAAGGTTGAGATACACAGCAGCCCAACTGCCTGGTGCAATCTCTGCACCACCCCTCTTGCCTCAGCCCTGAATAAATATTTGCTCTCTAGACACCAGACTTGCCAAGGTGAGTTTATCTTGAAGGCCTCTCTGACAGTACATGCAGGCTTTTGCCTCCTCATCTTCCTCTGCCTCCTGTTCCTGTGGTCCGTCAGCTCTCATTCATTTGACGGTGAGAGCGAACGCCTCCTCCAGCCAAGGCATGTGGCCACGCGCTATGGAGGGTCACAGGGATGTCTCATGGCTACTGACTGACGCCACACCTCCTGAGCCTGGGGAATGCTTGAAGGGTCACATTTGCAAAAAGGGAGACTGAGGCCCGGACACCTGAGTCAGTGCAGGCTTCTGGGTGGTGGGCTGCCTCCCAGAGGCTTCCGGGGATCCCAGGGCCCCTCCCACAGCGCATTAGTGCTGGTCCTGTAGATCAGCAGTGAGGACAGATCTCCAAGGTGGCTCCGGGCATGCAGGCGGCAGCCATACTGGATGCTCAGGTGGAGAGGACCACAGAGAAGAGACCAGGGCTCCAGCCGGAAGCCAGCACGTTGGCAGGCCACAGGATGCAGGCAGGTACCCATCCCCTGTCAAACCTAGAGGACAGGAGCCAGGGCCAACTTCCTGACTAGGGTCTCCTGGAGACAGGAAGCTGTGCCGCTCAGCCTAGTGCCCTCAGCCTCAGAAGATGCACAGAGGTCCTGAGGCAGGCCAGGATCTGGTCAGCGGGGGGGGGGGGGGGGGGGGGGGGGGGGGGGTGGGGACAACTGTGAGGGTAAAGAGGGGATGGCTCACAGCGGAGAGAGGCCTCATGAGGTTGGACTGTGTACCCAGCAGGTGAGATGTCACCACAGCCTGCACCCCTGCATACAGATGAAGAACCACAGCAGGGGAGTGCCACCTCCACTTGTACCTGTCTCTTTCCTGGCCCTCAAAGGCTGCTCCACCCACGGTCACAGTCAGGGCCTCTGGCCTCCACAAGGAATTCGCAGCAAAGTCTTGCCTCAGGCCACTTCACAGACCTCCCTAGGTAACCAGGGACATGCAAGGGACAGAAGGGTGAAGGAGGGGACCCAGGTGTGACAGGCCATCTGGCCACAGAGGTGGAGACTGCTCCAGCCTTTGGTGGGTGAAGGGGGACTGTGAGAGAGGCTTCAGGAGGGTTACAACACATGTAATATTTCTTAGAGGAAGCTAAACACCCCAGATCAAAGGCTGCCCTGTGAGGACAGACAGACAGGCTAAAGGTGGGGACCATGTGGCAGCTGCTTTGAGATCACCTCGGACAGACGGGTCTTATGAAGTGGACAGCTCTTCCGTGTCCCTGGCAACATTTTTTTAAAGATTTATTTATTATATATACAATATTCTCCTGCATGTAACAACTGCAAGTCAGAAGGAAGCATCAGATCTCATTCTAGGTGGTTGTGAGCCACCATCTGGTTGCTGGGAATTGAACTCAGGACCTTTGGAAGAACAGCAAGTGCTCTTAACCTCTGAGCCACCTCTCCAGCCCCCTGGCAACATTTTTATATGACTTGAAAATGCTTGGAATTAGAGGCGAGGTGTGCATGACTGTTGACCTTGGACGTCACACTTGAGGATCCGCTGGGAACGAAGACTACGCAGATGATGCTACAAACGTGTTCACCACGTAATGGCCAAATAGGAACAAGAAGCCAGACGCTCAGCTGGATGGGCCGGGCCGGATGGTTCCACCACTCTGACACTGCCTTTCCAGGACTGATTCTCTGTCTCTGTCTCTGTCTCTCTCTCCCCCTCTGTCTGTCTCTCTCTTTCTCTGTGTGTCTCTGTCTGTCTCTCCCTCTGTCTCTTTCTCTCTCTCTCTGTCTCTATCTCTCTGTCTCTCTCTCTCTCCCCGTCTCGCCCCCCCCCCCCCCCCGTTTTTTGAGAAGGGTTTCTCTCTGTAGCCTTGGCTGTCCTGGACTCACCTTGTAGACCAGGCTCGCCTGGAACTCAGAGAGATCCACCTGCCTCTGCCTCCTGAGTGCTGGGATTACAGGTGTGTGCCACTGTACCCGGCTCTGATGCTCTATTCTTCATGCGATTTTGTTTTGATGTCTAAAAAATGTACTCAAAACATTATTTATCTTGAGCACTGAGGGTTCTGTTGCCTCCTGGCCCTACGTCATGGCCTCACTGGCTGTCCCCTGCCCCCTGCCCTGCACTGGATTAGCTAAATCAAGCCACAATCTATAACTGGTTTTAATTAGCTGTGTGCTGCTAAGCAAGTAACTAAACCTCTCTGATTTATTTCACAAATGAAACCAAGTGCATGTCTGTCATGGATGCAATTGGTTGACCTCTTCCCGTCCCTGCTTCAAGGGGGCACACTTGACCTTTTGCCTATGAGTCCAGCTGTGCTGTCCGGATCAGAGCTACGCACTCACAGGGGTCACCCCAATGGCTGGTCAGCAAAGAACTCAAAACCCAGGTCTCCTGTCCACAGGAAGACCAGCCTGGGGCCATGCTGGGGCAAACCTCAATAGACACCTGTGTGTCCCCAGGTCTGTCCCCCGTTCAAGTCTATGGCCCGGCCTCCTCCAAGCTTCACCTGGGAGTTAGCCACCAGCACAAGAGTCCCCACCTGTCCCTACATACAGACCCTGGGCCCAGAGCACTCTGCCACCATCATCACTGTCCCCTGAGGACAGGCTGTGGCCCGACACCAGAACACCCTGTCCCACACCATACATCACGTCACGGGCAGGCACTACTGTGTGATGTCACAGTGTTGCCATTACATCATCAAATTACATTACCGCGCAGCACTGTGTGGACTCTCTGTCACTAAACTGCGTCCCTGTCACACCTCATCTTCTACTGCCAACAGGTACAATAAGCTCCATCCCATTTTACAGATGGACAGCACAAGACAGGGAAAAAGTGACGTGACCAGCCCAGTGTCACACATCTGTAAGTGGTGGAGCCGCCAGCTCGGCGCAGGAAAGGCGGTGAATCTCGGCAGTGAGTCTCCGATGGAGAGGCAGGAGCTCAGGCGCCCGAAGAGCGCGGGGAGCCAGATGCCTGCTGCTGGCGCTGACTTCCAGTGTCACCACGTGGCTCTGGGAGCAGGGCTATAAAAAGCGTCACTCCTGAATCTGGGGCAGCACAGGCATCCCCCCCAGAGGGCTGGTTCTGCAAATGCTATTCTCTCCAGGAAACTCTAGGGACACCTCAAGGCATTCTGAAAGCTAACTGTATCTTCCTTATATAAGGAATCTGCAAAACGGGGTGGGGGGAGCTGTGGGGACCTGGAAGGAAGTGAGGATGCCAGCCTCAGTGTGAGGGGACAGAAAGCACATGGGTCTCAGGAAGGGAAGGATCTGTCATTCACTCACTCACTCATTCATTCAACAAACAGTTATTCCTTACACATCCGAGCTGACAGGGAACGGAGCTGTGGTGGGTTCCTGTGCAGCTCAGCTTGCCTCTCTAAATCTGAAATATTAAAAGAGAAGGGTCCCCACAGGCCACCTCAAGCCTGGGCGCCACCCTTCCCCCCCAAATCTGGCTCAAGCGTACACCTTCGTCAAGGTTTCTTGGTGTAGGGGAAGAGAGAGCCAAAAGGGAAGGACATGTGCCTGTGACCCAGGAGCCCGTGGACAGAAACAGATGTGGAAAAGAGCAAAAGTCCCCTGAGGAGATGGGCTATCTGGGAGGGGGTTGGGTAGGTGCATAGGAGTGCTGCTGTGAGTACTGAGATGGGAAATGGCCGGGTTTAGCCTTGACTCTGGGAGGCTCACACACTGCGTGCAGTCAGGCCCCTTCCTCTTAGACGGCCCTCGGCCTCCAGGCTGCTTCCCACTCTGCCCAGCTCTCTCTTATCTCAGCCTCTCCACATTCCTTCCTGGGCCTCGGCTCCAGGCGAAGGAAGTGGACTATTATGCTGTGGATAAGACCATTACTCAAAGGTGTTCACCAGCCGGGAGCTGCACACACCTCTCATCTCATTTAACTCTCGAACAACTGCATGAGTGAATTCCCGGCGCGGCACTGAGGTGAGGAGAGTTCAGGGCCACGCTCTCCTCGCTGAGTGGGACTTGGGACATGATTTCAGGGCATTCTGGGTAGAAGCCAGAAGTCACACATCATACCAAGCGCACCCCCCACCCCCACCCAGAAAAGGACCAGCTCTGATGCCAAGTCCTTTTCATGACTATGGCCATACCTCTGTGACTCGGCAGTTCCCAGGGCTCGCAGTGAAGCCAGGAGCTGCCAACAGGTCCCACTGTTCGCCCACCCCCCACCTCCACGCCCATCCAGCTAACAACCTGGAGATGAGTCACTAGGTCCACACGTGGAAGGTGTGTGAAGCCAGGAAAAGGCCAGTCTCCTTCCCTCGGGACAGAGCTTTGTGGCCCTAGACCTGACTCACAGCGTGGGGTCACCTCTGAGGCCAGCAAACAACACGTGCCTAATGGCTGTTCATTCAAGAGTCTGTGAAGGGCTCAATGTGTGACTCCCAGGAGCATCCTTGCCAGTCCCTGCCAGTCCTTGCTGGTCCTTTCTGGTCCTTGCCAGTATGCTGGAAGCCAGCACCACATAAACCAGCCACGGAGGGAGGGCCTGGGATCACAGCACTTAGGAGGTGGAGGCAAGAGAATCAGGACTTGAGAGCCATCCTTGGCTACATGGGAGTTTGAGGACAGCCTGGGCTACATGAGCCCTAATAAGGCAAATGTAGTAAGGTGAAGCCCACTCACTTCGAAGGGCTTCAGTGAACCCAGAGGGTTTGGCCCGGCACACGGGCAGAGGTGGGGGCGGGGGCAGGGTCTGAAGAGACTGCCGCACTTTAGCCGAAGCCCATCGCATCACGTTCAAACACCTCCTGAGAGCCTAGACAGCATCTCAGAGGCAGGCCACACACGCACAGCTGTCCAGGACCCTATGGGAAAATCCATGAGGTGCCTCGGGTTCCTTGCAGCAGGTGCCTGTGGCCCAGACTTTAAGGAGCTGTGGCTTCCCCTCAGCCACTCATCTGCTTGTTCTAGACACAGAAACTGAACAAGCCTCCACCCTGAGATATGCTACAGGGTTCATGCCCTTCCCGCACCACACCCCAACCACGCTGTTCCCTCTGCCTGGGGTACCCTGCCAGCCGGTTCACTCCTGGTCCAAGATCAGTATGTGCTGTCTAGGTGCCTGCTCCTCCAACAAGCCTCCCCCAGATCGCTGAGCATCCTGGGCCATGACTCAGTTTACCAACCAGCTGCTGAGCCTGGGATAGCTGGGCTACATCTGGCTCACCCAGCACCCTCGACAGACACTCCCTGCGCCCACCATGTAAACAGGAAGGACGGAGGCCTGGACCGACTCACAGAACTCCCAGCATCCCTAGGCCAGTTTCTATAGCAACAGGGAAGGAATTCTGATAAGAGGGAAACAGTAGCATCTTGGCCTCCACCTTCAAGTCCACCCGGGTTATTTATAACCACGCCGAGCACGTAGTCACTTCCACGTGGCCACTTCCACATGGCCACTTCCACGTGGCCACCTCCTTGCATTCATTTATTCACCTTCTCCAGCCATCACTTCAGAGACACGCTGTTAATTAACTTGGTGGGGGAGGGGGCCACCAGAAAGGAAGGCTTTCTAGAAATAGCGGTGTGGGCCAGCAGGCTCCCGTGGGAAGCAGCATCTCTCACACTGTGGAGTGCTGTGCGTGGCCTTGCTATGGGGAGGCTGGCATGTAGTCGCTGGCCCCTTGCTGAGGAGACAGGGAGACAGGGCCCAGCGCGGACACGAGGGCTTGAAATGCAGCCTGCTTGCCTGGTACCCAGAGCATCACCTGCCCTGCAACAAGCTGCTCGCCACCCTCCTTCCCACCCACAACTGGATTTCAGGGGTTTGGATCAGTGAACAGCGAGCTACAGAAAGGACTGGGTGAGGTCCCCGGCCCCCCGAGGTTGCTGAGATGTGAGTTTGCCACACTTGGCTGAGCAGCCCCCAGGTAGCACCCCAAGATCTTAGGGTTCCAGTGAGGGTGAAAAGGGGTTAGAATGAACTTGATGAAGACAGTTAGGGTGACCCTGGGTGTGGAGCCCGCTGGCTAGGAGCACAGGCTCAGAGCACAGATGGCTGGAGCGCCGCTCACTGCAGGGATGCGGACCAGCAACCTCCTCTCTCAGGCCTCCGTTCCCACTAGCCTCCTGGCAGATCTGCCTGCCTGCTTGGCTGTAACACAGCACCTGAGGCTGGAGGCTTATAGAGAAAAAGGGATCATGGGTCACCACTCCAGAGTGAGGCGTTGCTGGCATCTGGTGAGTCTTTCTGTTGCTGGGACTGATGCTGATGAGTGAGGTTCAGGGAAGGGCAGTTTGCTCCCACTGGGGGGGGGGGGGATACCTCTTCCCTGCCCCGTACCCTGGTTTTCTCTCCATGATTTGGGAGGATCATGGCACTACCCCAGGTGATAAATACATAGGTTCAGTCAAACCAGGAACAAGCGAAGGAAAGGCACAGCCACCTCCACCCCAGCCTCTGGTTAACGGCTCTGGGCAGAGCTGGTCCTGACTCAAGAGCTCCTCAGAGCTGAGTGCCCGGCGTGGCTCACAGGGCTACCACTGTCTTCTCTGGGTCTTTGCTGTGTGACCCCAGGCAAGTGGCTTGCCTTCCCTGCTTACCTGCATTTGATAAAGAATAAAAACAACCCTTGTGTAAGGAAAACACATATGCACTATAGAGATGAGGACAGAGGCGTGGAGTGGAGGCTGGCAGATGCCTACATGGCGGCCAGTGTGAGTGTGACGCCCATGCTCTGCTAGCTGCCACAGCTCAATTGACAAGAGGATATGGCCACTCTGATGTCCCACACCCAACCCCATCATTTTATCACAGCTCTCGTGGCCCCTCTCATGTCTCAGAGCAGCAGCAATAAGGCTCCTGTGGCAGGTTTCTCACAGCTCCACTCCTCCAACACACACACACACACACACACACACACACACACACACACACACACACACTCGCACATACACACTTGCATATAAACACACATGCACACTCACATACACATACGGACACATGCACATACACTCATATACACACTTGCACATACATGCGACATTCACACACACCCATGCACCCATACACCTCAGGGCACAGTGAGCTGTCACCTCCCCGACTGCTGGGACTTCCAGGTCCCCCAGTCCACTGCAGCTCCCCACAAACCTGCAAACATCTAGGTCTGAGGTTCCCTGACCCAGGACACAGGAGCCCAGATGGATCAGCCTTCGCCCCCAGCATATGGTTCACCTGCCCGGTCCCGCCTCCAGTACCGCACTCGCAGTAGGAGGGGTGCAGTGTTTGCAGACTGCACACATGAATGAAGCCTGGGATGAGGAAGGGATTGGCTGGTCTGTTTGTAATACTGCATCACACCCCCCCTAGCCACCTCTAAGACCCCTCCTGCTGCCCTCTACCCACACCCAGCTCCTACCATCCCCCACTGCCACCCAGGAGGCAGCCCTGCCACCCTCTGCACTCCGTCCCTCAGGACTCCTGAAGCACAGCTTTCTTGCAGGCCATCTTATCTGGGTTAATTGCTATAACCCTCCAGCTCCCAGATCCTGGCGGGGTTGGGGGGATAAGAGTGGGGAGATGGGGCCTGGAGAGATGGCTCAGTGGTTAAGAGCACTGCTTGCTCTTCTAAAGGACCCAGGTTCAATTCCCAGCACCCACATGGCAGCTCATAATGGTTTATAACTCCAAGATCTGACACCCTCATACCAGCACACAAAAATTAAATAAAATATTAAAAAAAAAAAAAAAAAAGAGTAGGGAGATGGAGGTGGGGGTGACACATGGACTGACACCTGAGCAGCCTGATGGGGAGGAACTTCCCTCCTGCCTCAGCCCTCGTAGTGCCACCAAGTCTTCCTAGGATGGCTGGAACCTTGGCAGCCATGTTGGGGGCCGTTCTGTTGTGGTGGAATATGAGGGTAGGAGGAACCCAGGCTGATGGGTTCTCTGCAAAGTGCCAGATGGCGACTATTTTTGTCTCTGCACGTCACCCATAGCTTTTCCACAACCTTTTAAAGACGTAAAGTGTGTTCTTGGTTCACACGCCTTATCTGGCCAACACCATCCGTACTCACGTTCTCCGCAGGTTAGTCAGTCGTGATGGGAGCACCCTCCCTGCTTGGCTGAGAGCCATGAGGCTATTCCACACTCAGCCTCTGACAGAATGACAGCACAGCGAGGGCTGGTGGTCGGCCCGACAAGTCTGAGAGTGGGAGAGCTGGTGAGGCCCGGGGAAGGCTGGGCTAAGCGCCAGCACCACAGCTGGATCCGAACCCAGGCCAAACCTGCAGCACACTCTGATGATGAGCTTCACTCTGTGTACCCTGACCCCTGCTCTGGGGCCTACCTGATGCCCCCAGCTCCCTCTCAGGTTCAGCACTACCTCCCACCACCAGAGGACTCTGGCACCCAGCCCCATCAGCCAAGCTCGCCCACCTGTAAGAGATAAACGGGGGGGGGGGGGGGGGGGGGCAGTCCCCACTGAGCAAGCTCTGGCGGGCGGGGGGGGGGGGGTGTTTCCTCACTCTCCTGGGCTCTGCTGTTGCAGTGGGAGGGGACACCAGCTGTGTCTGGGTGGAAGTGTGGATCCTCCCTGGCTCCCCTTCCCCACAAGCTCCCTCCAGCTCCCACTGCAATCTGAACTTGGCCACTCTTACTTCCCACCGTGTGAGCACTGGGCACTAATTTTCAGGCTTCTGACCCCTCTTGTACTCCACCATGACACAGTATCCCCCGAGGGCCCCCAAACTCAGCTGACCCCCACCCAGAACACACTCAGATACTCTGCTTTGTCCTCAAGAGACCCCACTGTGTCCTCCCTCCCTCCCCACTAGGCTGACCATATGGCCATACAGGCCACTAGGCCTTGGCTTCCCCGAGGACCTTTATGTGCCTGAAACTCCTTACTGAAAAAACTATCTCAATGCCACATCCTCGCACCAATACAAGTCGGTTGAAGGTCTGAGAAGGCCATGTGTGAGAACATGGCTCGCTGTATCCCGGTAGCCGTGGCAACTGAACTCTTCAAGTACAATTTTATCTCCCTCTGACTTTACACGTAGAAACTTGGGAAGGCGACGTCCAGGTCCTCTCCTGGCAGCAGGCATACGGAAACGACCCCACTCGCCCACATAACCGCACGGGGTCCTCAGGCATACGGAAACGACCCCACTCGCCCACACAACCTCACGGGGTCTTCAGGCATACGGAAACGACCCCGCTTGCCCACACAACCGCACGGGGTTTTCAGGCATACGGAAACGACCCCGCTCGCCCACACAACCTCACGGGGTCCTCAGGCATACGGAAACGACCCCGCTCGCCCACACAACCGCACGGGGTTTTCAGGCACAACTGCATGGGGTCTTCACGGTGCAGAAAGCGCCTGTCTGGAGACTGTGAAGGAAAGGCCCAGGGCCATCAGCGAGGTCACATGGCAGAGGCCGGGACTCTGCTCTCTGTGGACTAAAGATCATTGCTGCCCAGGACTCCTCCAGCCCCCAGGAGCCCATGTTCCTGGTAGGAAATGATCTAGAAGTCCGAGAGACCTCTGCACAGTCTCTGTGCCCCTGACTCTCTACCACACAGCTCATCCCCAGCCCTGAGGCCATGGGGTCCCCACAGAAGTGGGCACCCCACATCATACACCAGCAAGGGTGAGTTTGCCTCTCTACCCTTGACCATGGATATGACAGCTGCCACATTCCTGCCTAGATGTCCCTCGACAGAGGCTGGCCGTAAGAGGGCATGCTAAAAACATATCCTTTCTCCCCAAAGCTGCTTCTGGTGAAGGCATTTTATATCCCAGCTGCCATAGAAATGAAAGCAGGGTGCCCATGAAAGGAGACCGGGCCAAGGTGCAGCAGAGGCTCACTGTACACACAGGGGAACAGGTGTCTGTCACCCTTCCTGGCAATGGGCGTGAAGAGTCACCCAGGGATCCGCCTTGGAGTTTGGTACCCATAAGCCCCGTCATCCCACCGAAATGTTTTGGGAAATCATGACAGAAAGACGGCCATGGCCAGCGTGCGTGCGTGCGTGCGTGCGTGCGTGCGTGCGTGCGTGCGTGCGTGTGTGCATGTGTGTACAATGGCAGATGTGCATCAAGGGCCCAGCCTCCTTCCCTATCTTTGAGCTTCTCGCCGAGTGACTAGACGCTGAGCACAGTGACTGCCACTAGCCGTCACGCTCTGGGCCTCACCTACTGAGTCAGTAACCTGAAGCCGGAGTGACAGTGTCGGAACCATGGCATCTGGTGAGACGCTTCGCTGGGTAGCCTGGTCCCTGGGGACTGAGGTTCAGCGCTGTGGCTCACAGGCCCTCTTCCTCAGTCCTCAGGTGGGGCCAGCACCCCACAGGAGCCCCATCTCACACTCAGCACCTGGAGCCCCAGGCTGCACCCTGCCCCTCACACTGCACTGGGGGAAACAGGCCTACAATTATGAACAACAAGATGGCTGCCAGGTTTGCTGAAGGTGCCTCTGGGGTACGGTCCCTCAGAAAGGCGAACAGGATCCCCCAGCCCAAAGAGAACAAACGAACCTCTTTCTGCCCTTTTATGGTGAGAAAACAGAGTTAGGTCAGCAAGATGGTTCTGACTGCAGGCTTGGGGCCAGGCTCTGAGGAAGCCTGGGTCAGGCCTGGGGTCAATGGGCCTCAGCACTGAGACTCCGAGGCTCGACAGCGGCTGCAGGCTGGCACAGCTGCTCTAAATTTAGAACAACTAACAGGGCTGGGAAAAGGGGTCCCAGGGGCGGTGCTGGGGCCTGGCAGGAGGCCACAGCTGCTCAAGAACAGCCTGGGCAGCAGCTCCCAGCGGCCCCGTGGGTTTCCTGTCCACCTGTGTGGACCTGAACAACAGGAAAGGGCGGCAGCAGGGCCCCACCACACCCGCTTTCTTTTTCATTCCCTCTGCAGAGACAGGGACTCTTGGAGGGTCTCACACACACACACACACACACACACACACACACACACACACACACACACACACAGAGCCAGGCCCCCATCCTTGACAGCCCAGTAAGTGTGTGCTAAGCACCTGCTGTATGCCTGGCCCTGTGTGAAAGCCTGAGGAGAAATAAGATGCCAGCCAGCTTCAGAAACGCTTTCATCTCACTCAGTTATTCACTTGGCTCATTGTGTATTTATGGGGCACCTTTGTGTACCCAGCCCAGCTCTTTCACAGTAAAGGAATCCACGAGATATGTCCCTGCCCTCAAAAAAACAAAACAACAACAACACAACTCATTTTGTCATTGTTACAAAAATCACAAGCACCTACTGTGTTCCAGGCCCCGAGGAGTCAGCGAATGGGCTCCACACCCACAGGGCTGGATCCACAGGACCTGTGCTCACTCACAGGATGCATGCCGCACCAGGCAGAGCTGGATGCTCACCTGGTCCCTATGTCAGGACAGCAAGAACCTCTCCCTTTTTCAAAAGCTCCATGAGACTCGGTGGCTAGGAAGAGGGTCACACACACCCTGGCCTGGCAGTGGCAGGGGACAAAGGGACCAAGAAGGAGCCACTTGGTACCAAGAATCACATCTGGGGATCGAGGACCATGAAGGGCCACTTGGTACCCAGGATCACATCTGGAGATCCAGATGCGAGAATCCACAAGAACTCAGGGACAGCCAAGCTCGGGGGAGGTTGAGAAGAACCACCACCCCCATTTCCAACTGTGGAGGCGCACGGCAGCAGAACAGCATGTTTCGTACCCACCACCCAAGTGGCCGAGGAAGTGGGTCTGTGTCCCCTCCCTTGTGGCCACTGGGATCCACAAAGGCCAAGAGAAGGAATGCCGTGGGTCTTCCATGACCGTGGCCATACACACACACAAACGATGCGGTCGTTGCACTGGCTCTCACAGCCCCGGTCCCCAAGTGCACAAAGGCCCAGGTCATGAGCAGCCAAGTTCCCAGAAGATTTAGCTGTCAGTCACTGGGGCACCCAGGCATCCCATCCCCAGCCAGGGACAACTGTGCCTGCCATGTCCTGCTGTACTTCCTGTGCCCAGAATCCATGAGAATGACAAAGCTACATCTTAGAGTGACTTGTCAGGACAAGACATTGGGCACAGATAGGACCCTACGCATCCCTAGGAGGGTGCGAGAAAGCCAAAGGCAGAAGAGCAGGCTCCCTCATGGTATAGTTCTGTGCACCCAGGGACCTTGGCATCGCTGGCCTTCCCGCCCTCTGACCCCTGAGGCTGCCCAGGCTGCTGTGTGGATCACAGGGTGACCTGAGCTCACATGGCACCACACCTGCTCTCCCCTAGCAGGCTCAGGTCACCTATCCTAGAGGACAAAGGCTGCTTTCACTGGGCCAGACTGCTCACGCAAGCCTGGGCAGGTGGGCAGGGCAGGGAGGGCGGTCCCAGCAGGCCCCTCTGGGAAGACAGCCAGTCAGCCCAGCCCCTGGGGCCCTGCAGGCCAGGGCAGCACTGAGGGCTGGCCTTCTGCCTCTCATCTCAGTCGCTCCCAGTCTGTACCTTTGACAGGGTGAGAAGAGCTTTCAGGAACTGCCAATGGATCCCATCAGCTTTGTTTAGCTTTCACAGAGACACACCTTCAGAGTTACAAGTCAGCACAGAGCAGGCTCCAAGGCTGGGCAGCCTGGCTCAGAGCTCCCTCGCTGCTTGCTGACTACTGGGTGATCTTCCGGAGGAGGCTTAACCTCTCTGGATAGATGATACCAGCCCTTACTACGCCCTGGTCACAGAGCTCAGAACATGGCTGAATTCTGGAAAAGCCTTAATACCAGGGGCTATGCTAAAGGAGACCGATCAGGTTGCTAATCCAACCCACGCGGTATCTTTGGGGCTGGGGGTGAGTGCTCATGTCATTCAGGACATCTCTGATCTCACTGATGCTCCTGCCTCACCGCCCCAAGTGCTGGGATCGGGTGCAAGGGCCTCCACACCTGGTGAGGGTCTGCATGAACTGACAGAAGAAAGACTCAAGCGTCCATGAAGCTCACACGGAAGGTTCTGCGAGGCCACAGGTTGGGTGGTCTTTGTGAGCTAAGGCCAACATCCTCACCCCCAACACCATGGTCTTCACTTCGGCCCCCAGAATGCCACGGCGTGTCCTACCCTTGCCAAAGCTTCTCCACTCTTGCGATTCCAACTGGGCTGCATTCCAGCTGCTCTTCCAGGAAGAAGGGAATGAAGCATGCTTCCAGGAGGTGACGTCCCTGTCCCAGCACACAAGGTCGGCAGCCGTGGCGCCTGCACTGCAGCAACAAAGCCATTGGCTGCAGAACCTTCAACACACACGGCAGCCACCAGCCTGCCTGGATTCCCACAGAAAACTTCAGCTTCGTTTGCCTGCAGGGCATTTCGTTTGCTCCAGTTTAAAGTCTCTTTTCTACATTTATCTGCCGGTGCACGTGTGGAGGTGAGAGGCTGAGCTGCAGGACTGACGGGCATCTCCTCTCTGCACATGAGTTCCAGGGCTGGAAGTCAGGTTTGGCAGCAAGCCTTCACCGGGATGTACCACATCCCACATCCTTATTTTTAACTTTTTTTTCCCCCCCTGAGGCAGGGTTTCTCTGCGTAGCGCTGGCTGTCCTGGAACTCATTATGTAAAACCAAGCTGGTCTCGAACTCACAGTGCTCCGCCTGCCTCTGCCTCCCAAGTGCTGGGATTAAAGGCGTGCGCCACCACGGCCTGGCTCTTATTTTTATCTTGCAGTGTGTTGTACATATTTACGGAGTCCTGTGTGACGTGTATGCACAAATACACACTGCACAGCACCCCACTTGGGCGGTGTTACCTCCTGAGATCTACCATCTTGTGGAGAGTTCAAACTTCTCTGCCAGCTGTTTTGGAAATGCACAGGCCACTGTGGTGTCGCCGCGATCCCACTACACTGCCCTTCCACCCACCAGCTGCAGCCCTAGACCATGAATGCTGTCTTCTCCCCCAACACCGTCCCCAGTTCTGGGAGCCTCCATCTACCTCTGAGAGCATTTGCTGAACTGCTATAACTGGTCAAACCTCTGACACCTTCATATCTGCTCCCGAGACAGCCAAATATTTACTCAGTCGCATCTAAACTGCAGTCTCCGGGCACCAATCAGAGCAGCAGACACAGAGACACCTTCCATACTCTCCCTGCCCCAAAGACTGTTCTGTCCCCCTGCACGGTGGTCCCCCACCACTCCCAGTTACTCCCCCTTCCTTCCTGTCCAAGCTTGGAGACTCAGCATAGGCCCAGCCCAGAGCGGGCACTCAATACATAAACACACAACCGGCTGCAGGGCCAGTGAGTGGTGGACAGACGGCCTCCCTGAAAAGAGCATGCTGGGCCAGTGAGGGCAGAGATGGGGCAGGACTCCCAGCATCCTTGCTGGGCAGGGGCACCCCGCCCTCACTAGCTAAGGCCTCTCTTGCTTCTGGACAATCTCTCGGGCATGACCATCACAGGCCAGCACAACTTGGGACCCCTGTGACATTTCCCTTTGCTCCTCAGGGACAAACATGGGACAGAGTGGCCACCAGCTACAGCAAGCCTGTCCTGCTGCTGTCTGAAGCCAGCTTTGCCCTAACAGCACCAGTATGGTTTCTCTTGGCAGCACCCCAGCACCAGCAAGGTACCTCCAGCTTTTACACCCCATGCGCTCACCCCTCAGGCTCCACAGGGGCACAACCCGGAAACCCCACAGACACCAGTGTCCTCCGAGAGTCCGAGCTACTACAAATTGGTTCTGTTTGCCTAGCATACCCATGGCCTGTGATGACCAGCCTCTAGCGACTAAGGTCTGCACATGGTCAGAACAGGCGCGACTTTGTGCTTGAGCCAGAGTCTAATGTAGCCCAGGCTACTATGTAGCCACAGGTGATCCTGAATGTCTGATCTTCCTGCCTCCGCCCCCCTGTACCACCACACATGGGTTATTCAGTGTGGAATGGAACCCAGGCCTCAGGCATGCTGAGCGAGCACTCCACCTACTGAGCCACATCCCCCAGCCCCCAAGGCAATTTCTCACACAAGTATTCTAATCGGCCTTTGCTGCACACACAGGCATGAACTAGGAACATAGACACCTCCTCTCCCCAACACCACTAGAGATTCAGTTCCCACGCCACCCTCTGTGCTGCCTCTGGACGGTGTCTGCAGAAGGGAGCTCAGGTGTGAGCCTGAGAGCTGACCCTATCCCATGAAAGGTGCAGCCTATGCCAGCTTCAGAGGCCGCAGCTTGTTAGGACCAGGGCGCCCTCTAGTGACCAATCTGGGAATCGCTCTGCCAGAGGAGCAGCCTGCAGCAACTCCAAGCTTAGGGGATGTAAAGCCTGCGGCAGCCCCCATTTATTAAGCACCTACTGTATGCCAGCTCTTCCCCCTGCTGTTCTCTATGGTGAGAGGAGGTTTCCCATCTGCAGATGAGAAAAGAGGCTGAAATACCCGAGCACTGCCACTTGCTCACAAGGCAGGAGGGGACATGAACTTGGGTCCAGGTCACTGTACCCACAAAGCTCCCCTTCTTTACTGGAGCCCTGGATCTTGGAGAGTGTGCACAGGAAAAGGCTTTAGGGAAAATCTGATCACTGGATCAGATTCAGGCCCAGAGAAGGCAAGCAATTGCTCAGAGTCACACAGCAGCTGCACCTCTCGCCAGCTTCCCAGTACTCTGGCCAAA
This sequence comes from Acomys russatus, assembly GCF_903995435.1. Classification (NCBI taxonomy): domain Eukaryota; kingdom Metazoa; phylum Chordata; class Mammalia; order Rodentia; family Muridae; genus Acomys; species Acomys russatus. The sequence continues at coordinate 62,926,380 of NC_067155.1, read as the reverse complement.
GAGCCACCTTGGATGGCATGACGTGTCCATTCGCACTTCTCTGAGCCCCGAATGTCTGAAATCTAGCGAGACTACAGGAGCTGTGGCCTGGAGACAATGCCTGAGAGTTAACCTCCCACGGCACATTAGCACAAAGGCTCATGGGATGGCCTTCCAGGCTTGGGAGCCACCAGCGTCCTCAGGTCTGTTTCCATCTTTCTGACTGTGTGACACATGCCAAGGATGTAGACTGCAGGCAGGAGGGGTCATGGCAGGCAGGAGGGGTCACGGCAGGCAGGAGGGGTCACGGCAGGCAGGGGTCAGAGCAGACAGGAAGGGCCAGAGCAGGCAAGAGGGGTCACAGCACAGTCGGGGCACAGCAGGCAGAGTCTGGGATGTGGGCTAGGGGTACAACTAGAGCACTGGTAAGCATGAATCCAGTGGGAACCATTCAGGTGACATGGATGTGAGACTGTCACGGAGAGGGAAGAGAGGACCAGCCAGGAATCTGCACCTGGGCTGCAGCAGCTGGCAGATCTGTCCTGACTGAAGAACTCTGGGGAACACACGAGGGGCAGGAAGCCTCAGAACACGGCCTGGGGCTTTTACTTCAAGGCTCCTGACCGTCTTGGGGCCCCACCAGGTCGCCCTGACTCAGCCTTGGTTCAGCCTGGGTCTCCCCCTTGCATGGCGGCCAGAAAGATGCTCCAGCCTAAACTGGACTGACGGTCCAAATCTGAGAGTTCTCCCTTGAGGCTCCAGTGACCTCACTGTCAAGGTAGCGCCCTCAGATTGACCTCATGCCCAGCGTCTCCCCCACTAACCACCCCTACCCCGCTGCCTCTCTCCCGTTCCCAGCTCTGCCTCCCTCCGATCTCAGGCCCTTTTTGTGGCTTCATTTCCTGTCAGCCTCACCCTGCCTCACACCTTCTCAGGAGGTCCCGTGGCCCAGCTCAGGCAGCTCCGTCTGTGTATCCTGCCTGCTGCCTTCCCTTCCACAGCACACCCCATCTCCTGAGACACTACCTCAAGTTCTGTGTCTTGGCCACTGTGTGTTGGCTCAACTACCCACTGGCTGAGGTGGCTCCCCTTGCTTACTGAGGGAGCCCCTCCCCCCCACACACACAGAATACAGGGTGGCCTCCAGGAATGAACAAAATGACAGTGCCTGGAGTGTCTCCTACCACAACAGATTGCTGCCACCACCTACCCAGCACCTACTATGACTGCCACCACCTACCCAGCACCTACTGTGGCTGCCACCACTTACCCAGCACCTACTGTGACTGCCACCACCTACCCAGCACCTACTGTGGCTGCCACCACCTACCCAGCACCTACTGTGACTGCCACCACTTACCTAGCACCTACTGTGACTGCCACCACTTACCCAGCACCTACTGTGACTGCCACCACCTACCCAGCACCTACTGTGACTGCCACCACCTACCCAGCACCTACTGTGACTGCCACCACCTACCCAGCACCTACTGTGACTGCCACCACTTACCTAGCACCTACTGTGACTGCCACCACCTACCCAGCACCTACTGTGGCTGCCACCACCTACCCAGCACCTACTGTGACTGCCACCACTTACCTAGCACCTACTGTGACTGCCACCACCTACCCAGCACCTACTGTGGCTGCCACCACCTACCCAGCACCTACTGTGACTGCCACCACTTACCCAGCACCTACTGTGACTGCCACCACTTACCCAGCACCTACTGTGACTGCCACCACCTACCCAGCACCTACTGTGACTGCCACCACTTACCCAGCACCTACTGTGACTGCCACCACCTACCCAGCACCTACTGTGACTGCCACCACCTACCCAGCACCTACTGTGACTGCCACCACTTACCCAGCACCTACTGTGACTGCCACCACCTACCCAGCACCTACTGTGACTGCCACCACCTACCCAGCACCTACTGTGACTGCCACCCCTTACCCAGCACCTACTGTGACTGCCACCACCTACCCAGCACCTACTGTGGCTGCCACCACCTACCCAGCACCTACTGTGGCTGCCACCACCTACCCAGCACCTACTGTGACTGCCACCCCTTACCCAGCACCTACTGTGACTGCCACCCCTTACCCAGCACCTACTGTGACTGCCACCACTTACCCAGCACCTACTGTGACTGCCACCACCTACCCAGCACCTACTGTGACTGCCACCCCTTACCCAGCACCTACTGTGACTGCCACCCCTTACCCAGCACCTACTGTGACTGCCACCCCTTACCCAGCACCTACTGTGGCTGCCACCACCTACCCAGCACCTACTATGACTGCCACCACCTACCCAGCACCTACTGTGACTGCCACCACTTACCTAGCACCTACTGTGACTGCCACCACCTACCCAGCACCTACTGTGGCTGCCACCACCTACCCAGCACCTACTGTGACTGCCACCACCTACCCAGCACCTACTGTGACTGCCACCACCTACCCAGCACCTACTGTGACTGCCACCCCTTACCCAGCACCTACTGTGACTGCCACCACCTACCCAGCACCTACTGTGGCTGCCACCACCTACCCAGCACCTACTGTGACTGCCACCACCTACCCAGCACCTACTGTGACTGCCACCCCTTACCCAGCACCTACTGTGACTGCCACCCCTTACCCAGCACCTACTGTGACTGCCACCACTTACCCAGCACCTACTGTGACTGCCATCACCTACCCAGCACCTACTGTGACTGCCACCACTTACCCAGCACCTACTGTGACTGCCACCACTTACCTAGCACCTACTGTGACTGCCACCACCTACCCAGCACCTACTGTGACTGCCACCACTTACCCAGCACCTACTGTGACTGCCACCACTACCTAGCACCTACTGTGACTGCCACCACCTACCCAGCACCTACTGTGACTGCCACCACTTACCCAGCACCTACTGTGACTGCCACCCCTTACCCAGCACCTACTGTGACTGCCACCACCTACCCAGCACCTACTGTGACTGCCACCACCTACCCAGCACCTACTGTGGCTGCCACCCCTTACCCAGCACCTACTGTGACTGCCACCACCTACCCAGCACCTACTGTGACTGCCACCCCTTACCCAGCACCTACTGTGACTGCCACCACCTACCCAGCACCTACTGTGACTGCCACCACCTACCCAGCACCTACTGTGGCTGCCACCACCTACCCAGCACCTACTGTGGCTGCCACCACCTACCCAGCACCTACTGTGACTGCCACCACTTACCCAGCACCTACTGTGACTGCCACCACCTACCCAGCACCTACTGTGACTGCCACCACCTACCCAGCACCTACTGTGGCTGCCACCACCTACCCAGCACCTACTGTGACTGCCACCCCTTACCCCAGCACCTACTGTGACTGCCACCACCTACCCGGCACCTACTGTGACTGCCACCACCTACCCAGCACCTACTGTGACTGCCACCCCTTACCCAGCACCTACTGTGACTGCCACCACCTACCCAGCACCTACTGTGACTGCCACCACCTACCGGCACCTACTGTGGCTGCCATCACCTACCCAGCACCTACTGTGACTGCCACCACCTACCCGGCACCTACTGTGACTGCCACCACCTACCCGGCACCTACTGTGGCTGCCACCACCTACCCAGCACCTACTGTGACTGCCACCACCTACCCAGCACCTACTGTGGCTGCCATCACCTACCCAGCACCTACTGTGACTGCCATCACCTACCCAGCACCTACTGTGGCTGCCACCACTTACCCGGCACCTACTGTGACTGCCACCACTTACCCAGCACCTACTGTGGCTGCCATCACCTACCCGGCACCTACTGTGACTGCCACCCCTTACCCAGCACCTACTGTGGCTGCCACCCCTTACCCAGCACCTACTGTGACTGCCATCACCTACCCAGCACCTACTGTGGCTGCCATCACCTACCCAGCACCTACTGTGGCTGCCACCACCTACCCAGCACCTACTGTGACTGCCACCACCTACCCAGCACCTACTGTGACTGCCACCCCTTACCCAGCACCTACTGTGACTGCCATCACCTACCCAGCACCTACTGTGGCTGCCATCACCTACCCAGCACCTACTGTGGCTGCCACCACCTACCCAGCACCTACTGTGGCTGCCACCACTTACCCAGCACCTTGTGTGTGTACAGGGCCTTGTTTGTGCCACCTCACCAGATCCTCGGGATGCCCCTCGAGGAAGCTGCTGTACTAATCTCCTTCTACAGATGGCAACAGTGAGTTTCTGGAGCTGAGGCCCTGCGCTCCACTAGGAAGTGAACCAGCCAGGACCAGAAGCCCAAGACCCAGACTCGAAAACCCGCTAGCAGGCTCCCACAGCTCTAGTCAGCCTGAAACCCCAGTGACTCACGTCCTGTGGCCTAAACCTCAGCCCAGGGCTACAGCTGGAAATAGACAGTTCCTCCATGTCAGCCGCAGACCTCAGTGAGCTAAGTCAAACCAGGGCCTCAGCAGGAGCTAAGAGAATGACAGTGACACCCAGGACCAGAGCCATGGCAGAAGCAGCAATGGCTTCCAGGGTGGGCAGCAAGCGGTAGGCAGCACTTGGCCATCTCAGCTCAAGCTCATGGTCTTCAGAGCCCAGCAGCTTTGGACACTGTCCAGAACCACTGAGCACCACTGTGTACCATGGGCCACGCTGGGGAAGGTGGCCTTCCTGCATGGTGGCACTGCACAGTCACAAAACCAAACTCCTTTTCATACACCCCTCCCGCCCCCCCCATCTGAACCCCGGCTCGGCCTCTGCCTGGCTATTGATAAGGGAGTCACAAGGTCTTGAGAGCCTCAGTTTCCCCACTTGTCTAATAACAGCAACAGTAATATCCGCCTTTAAGGTTGTTGTGAGCATTGGCAAAAGCTACACGAGGAGACCCTGGGGGGAGGACAGTCTCACGCGCCTCTTCATGACTCGTTAACTGATGTCACCAGGGAGAGACCACAGGCTGCAGACAGTACGGCTAAGCAAACCCTCTGCAAGAGTGCCTGGGAGGCAGATAGCCAGGCCAGCCACATTTAGACATTTTTCCATTAAAAAAAAAAAAAAAAGCCGATCTCCGCTGGTGAACTGGAATGTGGACAGACGAAACTCAGCCACCTCAGTAGGAACTGGGCAGCCTGTTCCTAGCATTCCACAGTGAGCTCCAGACACAACCAACCATGCTAGGAGCAGTCTGTGGGGCACAGACCCCTGGCCAGGCACAGCTCAGTAGCACGGGCTGCCTCGGTCTCCCCGCCGTGCGCTACTATCGGGGCTCCCATCCTGCAGCCACCTCTGAAGCCGAGGGAGCCACTGAGGGCATCCCTAGGCAGCACACGCTAGAAAGATCAGGGATCGTGAGGGAGGGGAGACGGGGAGGTAGGGAATCCCATCCCTTCCAAAGCGCATCTGGATATGGCCGCTCCCTAAAGCCCAGCCCCATATCCTAACCAGGCCCACAACTGCTAGCCCCCGGCACAGACAGGGAAACAGGCTCAGAGCCGTTACTGACCCTGCCAAGCCAAGCGATGGCTAGAGCCACATTGCAGGCCAGAGCGTCCACCTTCCAACGTGCCCTGTGGATCCCCAGAGCCACACTGTCCTGAAAGCTTAAGCCCTATGTGAGCTTTGCCAGAAGTTGTCAAGTCACCGCCACCCTGGTGGCCTCCGTGTTCCCACTCAGACCCAGGCGTGGTTAAAATGGGGTGAGGGGTACCTGGCTTCACATACTGGCTGACTGACATGTCCCAGCAGGGCCTTCAACAAGATACCAGCAGGCTTCAGTGCGCCCCCCGACCCCTCAGTTCCACACTGAGGGCAGTGCTGAGATCTGTTCACAGCGGCCAGGGTGGGGATGGCAAGAGCTGTCCATGAGACCCACACGGTCCACGCCAGGGGCCTTTGTGAGGGCTCAGAAGGATGGCACCCGTGACAGCTCCCAGATGGATGCCCAGTGGCAGGCCCACGGATGAACAGACGGATGGACGGATAGACAAGGAGGGTCTGTCTACCTAGCTTAGCTCATCAACCAGATTAAATGACTCCAAAGAGCCCCAGAAGAGGAAGCCGCCAGCTCTGGTTACTAATGACACATAACAGAAACTCAATCTCCTCCCAGCTCCCAGCTGATGCAGGGCAAGCCCAGGAGCTGGGGGTGGGGGGCTCATTCTCAGAGCTGCATGCAAGGCCAGGTTGTAGGCAGGAAGCTACTCCCAGCCCCACAGGCTGACAGATGGCCCCTTTACTGAGATCTGCTGGGCCACCCTTGGCCAAGGCCTAAGGAGCACCGAGAAAGAGTGAGAAGAACTCGGGTGAATGGCCGTGCTGAGGCTAAAGGGCACCCGGAACATCCGAGAACAAAGTACTGCTCAAACAGGAGGGACTGGTTAATTAATCAAGTCCGCTGACAGGGGGGCACAGCCATGAGACACTCTGAGTACTGACTGAGCAGTCTGTTTACAGTGCCAGGGTGGAAGCCGGGCCTTGTAGACACAGGACTAGACTCTTGCACTGAGCTGAAGCCCCAGTCCTCTTCTCACCTGTTTTGCTTTTCAGGTAGAAACTAAGTTACCGAGGCCTGAACACACTGAGACTCCGGCCTCAGACTGCTGAGAGGCAGGGATGCCAGGCCAACCTGACAAGCATTTTAAAGACATTAGCAGCTGCCTGCCTCCCCACCACCCACGTCAGTGAGCGTGCACAAGTGTGAGCGACCAGGACTGGCCTGGTCAGTGGGCAATTGTGAGTTGCTGCTGTGGATCCCATATACAACAGTATAGTCTGGATCTGAGATCTGAGTCTACTAGAGAAAGGCGTCATGGGGAAACAGAGCCTTGAAATGGCGCAGCCCTCCCCTCAGCTGCCCATTCTCCCTCCCGCGTGGTCCTCCCTCAGCTGCCCATTCTCCCTCCCGCGTGGCCCTCCCCTCAGCTGCCCATTCTCCCTCCCGCGTGGTCCCTCCCCTCAGCTGCCCATTCTCCCTCCCGCGTGGTCCTCCCCTCAGCTGCCCACTGGTCTACCCATATCTCCCTTGACTTGTTGGTCATGACTATTCTTGACGGAGCTAAGGGACTGGAGGAAGGCTGCCCCGCCTTGTACAGCATCAAACAGCACCCTTGGCCTCCATCCACAACATACCGGCAGGAGCAGTCCCTACCCCCAGTTAGGACAACCAAAAATATCTCCAGACAGACTGTCGAGCATCCCCAGGAGGGCCAGACTGGTCCCTCAGAGCTCAGAATTCAGTCTGGGGTTTCATAGCAATGAGCTCATGCAGATCCCCTGCTATTGTGACAGGGGGCGGGGCGGGAGGGGAACAGAGGGAGTTATGTATGTCACTCAGCTGGCCTCTAACTCCTGATCCTCCTGTTCCCCCCTCCCGAGTTTCATGGTGGGTTGTGTCACCATGCCTGGTTTGTGCACTGCTGGGGATGGAACCCAGGGCTGCCTGCATGCCAGACAAGCCAGCTGATACCTTCCCAGTCCTGGTCCCTACTTCCTAGTACTGACTGACTATGCGTGTGGGTGTTGTGCCTGCATGTGTGTCTGTGCACCATGTGTGCAGAGCCGGAGGAGGCCAGGCGATGGTGCCGGATCCTCTGGAACTGGAGCTACAGGTGGCTGGAGCCTCCACGTGGACCTTCTGCGAAGCAGCCTGTGCTCTGAACCACCGAGCCACGTCAGCAGCCCCTGACTTCTGGTTCTCTGCCGGCCCTCGGGAAGCCACAAGAGGGGACCTCAGCGCTTGCTCTGACGTCTCCTCGGTGAAAGCCGAGCTGCAACCCCTTCTCTGGGCACAAACGCAAAGGAAATGGCGGGCCTGCTCCACACACACTCACAGGAAAGCAGTCTAAAGGGACAGACAGGAAGGTCACCAGGCCGCACTGTACACGCACACACACACGCGTAATGGAGTACTACACACCCTTCACTACTTGTGACACCATGCTTGACCATGGAAGACACTGACCCAGATAAAAGACACACGCTGCATGAGCTCACTAGTAGGTGCAGACACATGGAGAGAGGATGGTGGCGCCGGGGGAAGACACCAGTCAAAGTGCCCATAGGATGATAACAGCTATGTAAGTCCTGGCGCGGGTGCAGGGTGAGGGCGGGGTTCAAGGTCAGAAAGAGCATCAAACCCCACTTGGCTCCCTGCTGCAGCCTGCACTCTGACCCTGACACTGGCTCACTGTGGGAAGTAAGTCCTAGCAGCCACTGAGTCGCCCTGGGTTGCAGAAATCAGTGAGGGCCTGGAGGAATCGTGACAGGGAAGTGTGAGAAGCCGTGTGCCTGTGGCTCTGCAGATGAGGAAGCCGCAGGCTGTGGGCCTCCCACATTCCCAGGTTCCCCATGGGGGTCACAGGTAAGAGCGTCCAGCTTAACTCTGCAGACGGAGGGCCGATCCTAAGCCACGGTCTCAGACACCTGTGCTAGCCCTTGTTACATGTTGGCGCAATAAAGAAACTGTGGGATTCTCGTGGCCCGGAGCCAGCAGCGAGGGCCCTGTCACCCACAGGCCGGGGCTAGGGAGTAGAGTTCTACCATGCCACATGTAGAAAACACCTATCCCGCCTTGTCCCACCTCCTGGTCCAGGGGAGAAGCGGGGTCAAGCTCGCAATGATCACCGCCCAGGGAAGGGCTGAGGCTGTCCATCCACCGCACACAAGCCCGGCTGAACGTGTGCCTGCCCTGGAACATGCGATGTGCCCTCAAGCCTCCTTGCCCCCCACCCACCCTGGCCTTAATGCACACTGTTCCTTCTGCCCAGTACCTCCTCTCCTGACTCGTTCTTGGATCCTCTGGGGCTCAGCTTTCTCGGCAGACTCTGTTGGACCCCACACCCCAGAAGACCATGTCTGCCACAGCACCATGCTCTACCACGCGCACCAACATATACCTAAGTCCAAAGCTCCCCCAGGCCAGGGTCCTGTGCATCTTGTCCACTCAGTGTTCTGAGCATCACACTTGAGCACAGAATTGCCTATGGGTGTGAACACAGGACCACAGCTGTTTGCCGATGCACCTGGCTGCCGCTCCCTTGTGCCCAGAGAGTGGGCATGTCTCTCAGCTACATCAGTGTCCTGGCACCAAAGACACAGCCAAGTACAGGGATCCTATGCGCCGCAGACTTCAAAATATAAAAAAGCAGGACTTGGTGGCGCACATACCTGTAACCCTAGTGTTTGGAAGGCCAAGTCAGGGGACAGTTCGGAGTTCCAGGCCAACCTGGGCTACAGAATGAGACTCTGTCTAAAAAAACAATCAAACAAACAGCACAGATGCCAGCAGACTGTCCTTTCCTCTCCTTAGGTTCTCCGGAACATTCTAAACGTTCTGCCTCATCTATAGCTGACATTTGTAGTAAAAAATAAGGAAAGCAAGCCAATAAATGACGTTTTTATTTATTCCTGGTTGTTTGGTTCCCAGTGATCCAAGGGCACCAGGAACTCCTATCTTCCAGCTCCCTGAGGAGAGCCATGCCAGGAGAGACTGAAGACGGTAATGTTCCCAAAAGCTCTATTTTAGCTCAGGAAAAGTCTGTGTGGCAAGTATTTGCAAGCATTCAGAAGGGAAAAATAACATTTCTCAATGCTTTCCTTTCTGGGCATCTGAACTCAGCAGCAAAAGTTCTAGAAGTCCCAGAACAGCGTGATGCTTCCCTGCTAAGTTCACAGAACCCTGAGAAGCGTCACATAAGCCACTGCTGCTGTCTCCTTAGTCCCACCAAGGAACGCGAGTGAGCTGGAGAGAGACTGCAAACAAGCTGCCCAGGACACACACTCAAAACAAGGTTTGAAAACACTCTGCGCCCACAAAGCCCTTCCAGGCAGGCACTCCACCCGGGGTACCCGTGCAGTTCTGGGGGTTTTCTTTCTTCTGCTGTACACCACGTGGGGGTGGGGTAGGGGGTGGGTGGGGGGGGGGCGCCCAGGTTCACTTTTGCCAAATTTGCGAGAAAGGGAAAAAACAACTAACAGAGGCAAAAGTGAGGAGCCCGGGAGCCCCAGAAAAGCGGGGATCCCACTGTGCTGGCTCCAGATGCAACTCAGGACCGTAAGCTGTCCCATACCCCTCCCCACCCAGCTCGCCCACCTCACCCTTCCTCCCTCCTCCAAAGGTCGCTGTCAGCCGAGAGAAAGGCTCAGGCGGCTGAGAGGGCAAGCTGAGGGCTCCCAGAGCCGCACTCACCCACAGGTGCCGCAGCAGTTTCAGCAGGCTGGGACAGTAGTAATAGTCCATCTCCAAGCTGGCTGTTGGGGCTGCCTGCCCCGGCGCTGTGCATGCGCTTCCACCTTTTCCCTGAAGGGGGTGGCTCCTCCCTCCCCACTCCTCTCACCGCCCCCAGAGTCAAGTTCAGGGTGGCATGAATCTTTCAGAAGCCAGGGCTCGCAGCCACATGGCCGGACAACCCCGTGAGTGGCCACCTATGGGGGGAAGCTGCAGCCCAGCACGCACACACCCAAGGAGGGGGGCTGGCCCAGGAGGCGGGGCCAGCCTGTTCCTCCCAAGCGTTAGCTGCCCATGTGGTCTAGGGAGACCTGTAGGCAGGGGTTAGGGATGTGCAGAGGGGGCAGTGCTGTGTGAGTGAGGCTCGGTGTGAATAGTGTGGGTGAGCGTGCTAGGCTAGTGTGGGAGTGGGAATGTGTGTGGATGTGAGTGTACACGGCTGACAACTGTGTACACGTATGCCTGTGTGTGTGTGTGTGTGTGTGTGAGAGAGAGAGAGAGAGAGAGAGAGAGAGAGAGAGAGAGAGAGAGAGAGAGAGAGAAAGAATGTTTCTGAACTTACAAGTGTGTGTATTACACAGGAGATGGATAAGGACGTGCCCGCACACTGGAGCGCGCGCGCGCGCGTGTGTGTGTGTGTGTGTGTGTGTTTTGTATGTGTGTGTGCGTGCACACACACACTCTTGCTGCACACGAGCCTGTGTAGCTCCTCCTCCTCAAGACCTTTCAGGGAGGGAAGAAAGAGAGCTAAACACAAGCTCACAGGGCCTCCTGACACCTCCCACCAGCAGCCCTGGCAAGGGACACTCACTCAGCCCAACTTTATAGAACAGGAAGCCGAGGCCCAGAGAAGGCCAACATCACAGTTTGTAACTGAGGTACAGCTGGAAGCCAGGTCTCCCGGGCACATGTCCTGGGCTCTGCACGCCCCTGTGGGGAGCCTGGGCAGAGCAGGGAGGATGCTGTGGGAAGAGAAAGTCTTCCCACTTCTAGAGAGGCCCCTGTGGCTGTAGAAGGGCAGGGTGGAGGTGGGGCACAGGTTTCCAGTCTACAGATTAAGAATGGAAAAAAACAAACAACCACCCCATGACCCCCTCCTGGATGCTTCCTACAAAGCGCTGCTCTGGTGTGTCTCTGAGCCTCGGTTCTCCCTTCTGTAAACTGGGATGAGCTGTGTCTGCATTTCAGGGCTTGGGGATCTAACGAGGCAAGCTGAGAACAGAAGGCAGAGTCTGTTCTCACAGCTGCAACCTAAGGCTGTGACTGCAGTCCAGGTGAGAGGCAGAGCCTCGGGGACACGCACACGCACATGCACACGCACACGCACATGCACACGCAAGGAGAAAGCTTATTCAGTGGGAGCCAGGATTCAAACCAAGGCCCCCTGCTCAGTGCCACCTTCCAGAGACTGGCCCCCAAAGGCGCACTGGCTGGTTGGTGCTGCATACTGTAGCCCCACACGCCACTCGCTGCGAGAGGCACAGCAACTAAGGAGAAACCCCCTGGAACATGTCTGCTGGGCTTAGCTGCTAGAGCCACCACAGAGCAATAATCTTCAAAGTCCCTCAAAGGCAGGCCTAAGATGCATCTGCTCTCAGCAGTGCCCCTCAGCCAGCAGGCCTAGACCTCAGCTGGTCATCACTTTGCTCACAGTTGGTCAAGTGCAGGGACCCGCTGGGCAGCCTCAGGGACCACCTCAGGGACCCGCAGCATAGCTGAAGGCCTCACTCCCTGGCTGATTGATCTACGCAACAGTAGAGGCTGGGCCTGGGAAAACTGGCTGGTTAACTGACTGACAAAACAGTGGAAGGCTGGACCTGAACAAGCAAACACCGAATAACACAGCAGAAGAAGTGGCGTCCCTGCTCGTGCGTTGACTGACTGACTGACTGACAACAGTTGGAAGGCTGGGCCCTGCTCACCAACTGGCCAAAACTGGTGGGTGTTCAAGACCATGCCTTGCTCTCTGACTTACGGCTGTGTGACAGAACAGCTAAGTTAAGTCTGAATGACCGAATGACAGAACAGTGGAAGGCCAGGCCCTGCTCTCAGACTGGCGGACTGACTGACAGAAGAGAAGGCTGGGCGCTCTGCTAATAGGGTGCAGAGAGGCAGGGCCTCAGGGCTGACAGATGGTGGTGCTGCCGGCTGCCAAGAGGAAAGAAGAGTGAGACAGGCAGGTGAGGAGACAGGGGTGGCAGGACTGGAGCGCAGGAGTAGGGGGCTTGGGAAAACAGAGAGAAAGAGACACAGGCTGTGGAATGACAGGGAGTCATGACAGAGAGTCACATGAGCAGGAAAGAGACGAACCCCAAAGCTACACAAGACAGATGGCAGCCAGGGACACTGTGAACTGCAGGGGGGTGGGGGGGAGGGAGAAACAGACCCAGCTGGGGAGCTCACAGGACAGCACGCAGGCGGCATGGGGGCGGAGCCTTGATGACAGTGAAGGGCATGGTGGGGTGGGCAAGATAAAAAAGAAACTGCCAGAGTCAACCCTGGCAAGTCCACGGTGCAGACAGAAGCCACCAACAGGGCCCCAGGCCAGAGACCTCAGCTGCTCGCCCCATCTCATCTCGCCACCCCCGGCCAGCCAGGCTTTTGCTGCCGAGACAACTAGGCTGCAGACTGGCGGGGTGAGACCCGTGGGGTCCCTCCACCAGCCAGGGAACCTGCCTGTATAGACGGGCTGGGCCACTCCATGCATGTGCCTTATATATGCTCCATAGTTTCCTACCTCCCTGGGGGAAATCTCAAGTGAATTCTCCCACCCCAGGGCCCCATCCATGTCTCACCATGGGACCCCCCCACCTGCTGCGTGAGTTAAATGGCACGCCCACCCCCCCCCCCAAAAAATGCTTCCGCCTGGAATCTGCAACTGTGGCGATATTCGAAGCCGGTCTGTGCAGATGGCGTAAGGAGCCGGCATGAGGTCACTCCGGATCACGGGACCTGCCTCGTGCTAGAACTCAGCCCCAATGGCACCCTCAAAAGTGGTGACAGCCATGAGGGGCCGCTCCCCAGACTGTGACAAGGCTGCAGGGAGAGCTCGCGCCTTCCACCCCTCCCCCGATGACCTGTGAGGCTCCCTGGGGGCGCCATCATGAACCGGTCCTCCATGGGCATGAAGCCTCTAGCCTCTTTGCCCTTCCAGCCGCCAGGCGTAAATGCCTGTCATCTATCAGTCCCTAGTCTTGTGCGACAGCCCTGAGGTACAGTGGCCCGCTGCGCAGTCACTGGGAAGCCAGGTGAAGCCAGGCAGACCGTGAAGGGAGTGTGAGCAGAAGCTGAGGGAAGCCTGCTGTCTAGGTGCTGGCGGGCAACAGAACGGACTGGAGGTCACCCTGGTGACACCTAGACTTCCTTCCGACTCAGGCCTCCAGGGCTGTATAAGGAGACCTGTTATTTTAGTCACTTGCGTGTGGTGACCCTCAGGGCCCCAGCTTCCCTCTTCCCTCCACCTGGCTGGCTGTGCTCAGGCCTGAGGGCTAGATAGGGCCTGGCCACCTTGCCCTGCAGTCTGCAGCCCATACTCAAGGTAGCCCCAGCCACAGAGTCCCAGGCTCCTCATGGGGACAGCAGGGCACCATTCCTGCAAGCCAGCTCCCCTGGTTCCTCCTCAGGAACTCAGACATGACTCCTCACTCTAAAGCAAACCTGATGCCTCTAAGGGATTGGTGCCAGGCCTCCCAAAGGTGAACAAGGGTCACCTCTGTGCCCCTTTTGTTAGTGACCCTGCATGTCACTAAATCCCTGCCCTGGCTGGGCCTGACCTTCTGCTAGCTCTCCATGCACAGTCCAGAGGGACAGGGTTACAAAGCTAGATTTGGGAACCTCATGGTAGTCAGGGTGTCTCAAGGGAGGCCTAGCATTAGAAACTGCTGCCGAGGGATGGTGAGCCAGGATCCGACTTCGGGGGGTGAGGGGAGGAGAAGGGTTGAACTCTCCCTTTGCTGCCTTCTGCCAGGCTTGCATCTGTGACCTGCATTTAAGCATCGGTAGACACCAGACCACAGGGCAGGCTTACAGCTTCCGCAACATGCTGCTGGCCTGACTCACAAACCACATTCCTGTGCAGGGACCTGCCAGGTGCTGCCTGGGGACTGACTGGGCGACATGCCTCCTGCTCCCTGCAAAGTCCAGGCATCTGGATGTGAACCCGGGCAGTTTACCCGCTCATCACTTCCCCTGGGGTCGTATTGGATGCTGTCCCCTACTGTATGCAGGGCCCTGCATTAGAAATAGGCCTGAGATGTTACTCACTTCAAGTCCAAGGTGTGGTGTCTCCAAAATGTGTCTCAAGTCAGCAGTATTACTTCCAAACCCACAAGGCTCTCATTGTGGGCTGGCCAGAGCCCCCTCCTACCCAGCACACATTCCTCTCAGAAATAAAAACAGATCCCCCCTCCCTTTTCAGTAGAGAAAATAAACGTGGCCAGCACCCAGCACGGAGGGGCTGCGGAGCAGCGTCTGGACCCAGTGCAGCCCTGACGCCAAGGCTCAAGCACCAGAAACTGCCCCAGGGCCGAGGGGCAAGACAGCAGAATGGCGTGTGTGCTACTGCGGACAGAGAGGCCACAGGGTCGTGTAAAAGGCTAGTCGCAGAGGCTGAGAACAAAATAGACAGGCTTTTAAAAGGGCTGTAACAAAAAAGGGGGGTAGGGCCTGGGACCCACATGGAAGAAAGAGAGAATTGACACCCACAAATAGCCCTTACAACACACACACACAACAACAACAACAACTACACACACAATAAATACACAACAACAACACACACGCACACAAAATAAATAAATAAATGTGAAAAATAAGTATCAACTGTGTTGGTGCTAAAGTGCCTCCACTCTGCCCTCTGGTGGTCATCTCTGGTTAAAGCTAATCTGGTAAGAAGGCTAGGGGTTTTGGGGGCAGAAGACTGCCAGAAAGTGCCCCTAACCCAGCACCTGAGTAAGACCTGATCCTACAGGGTACAGAGCCCTTGAGATGGGTCTGGGCCCCAGCTGGGGTGCACACATGCCCCTGGTCTTTGTCCTGGCCATGTCACATCACTTCCCCATCCCTCAGTTTCCCCAACTCAGCCCTGCTGGGATCCTGGGAGGTCTCAGTTCCACAGCAGATGGGTTCAAGTCTTCTGACCCTACACGTCACTAAATCCCCACCCTCTCTGGTCTTGTCCTGCTGGCAGCTCCTGATGCACAATCCAGAGGGACAGGGGCTGCAAAGCTAGATTAGGGAACCCCCGAGGTTGCCAGGGTGTCTCAAGGGAGACCTGGCGTTAGGAATCCCTGCTGAGTGATACTGGGCTGGGGTCTGTCTTCGGAAATCTACCCACCCACCATATCCAGCACCCCCACACACTTCGTCCCACCTAGGAACTCTGTGCTGTGTCAATCATACTGGCTAGTCTCCTAACCCTGCTCAGGCGGCCCTAGTGCAGTCGACCTTCCTTCCTGCTCCACCTGGCTCCTTCAACTCGCCTGTCAAGACCCAGGAGAAGTTGTAGAGCCGTGGGCTCCCTGACTGCCAAGCCACGGAAGGACCCAGCCAGCACCCATCCATGGGAGCAACCCGTGTGTGTGTCTCCTCTATAGCTGCTGATCCAGGCTCTCCCCTCAGTAAGTGTGACAAAGAGAGGGTTGTGGAAAGATCAAGACCGTGAACCTTCATTTGCTTTGAAAATGTCTCCCAGGTACTGGAGAGTTTGAACACTTGGTCCCCAGATGGTGGCGCTGTTTTGCAAGGGTGTGAAACCTTTGGGACGCTGGTTGAACCAGCTAGCTTTGAAGGTGACTCCTGCCTCTAGCTCCAGAATAGTTCTATTTCCTGTCTATGGCTGTGAAGGGCCCTGGCCAGCAGCTCCCATGGCCACGGAGGAAGCCTCTCTCATCACCAAGCTTTTCCTCCCTGAAGGAGCCACAATAACCTTCCTGCCTACAGCTGTTTGCCGCCAGGTACTTTGCTCGCAGCAACAACAAAGTCATTTTTAATAATACAAACAGTCTGATAAAAAAAAAAAATGGAGCCAGGCGTGATGGCGCACGCCTTTAATCCCAGCACTCGGGAGGCAGAGGCAGGCGGATCACTGTGAGTTCGAGGCCAGCCTGGTCTACAAAGTGAGTCCAGGATGGCCAAGGCTACACAGAGAAACCCTGCCTCGAAAAACCAAAAAACAAAAACAACAACAACAAAAAAATGGTGGGATGGGGCTGGAGAGATGGCTCAGAGGCTAAGAGCACTGACTGTTCTGCTGCTCTTCCAAAGGTCCTGAGTTCAATTCCCAGTAACCACATGGTGGCTCACAACCATCTATAATGTGATCTGGTGCCCTCTTCTATCATGCAGGCATACATGCAGGCAGAGCACTGTATACATAATAAATAAATAATTCTTTTTAAAAAAATGGGGGTGCTGATGAGAACTGTAACATGGAAACCACCCACAGGTCCATCAGCCTACAAATGGTTGAGTCAATGGAACACTTATATAACAGAATATTATTCAGCCATGAAAAAGGAGCGAATTGCTTGTTCATGACATCACATGCATCAATGGGGGAAGCCAGAGCCAAAGTCTCTGCTGGGCCACTCCATCTGTGTAGGCTTCGGGGTGAAGGCAGGTGTGCCGGAGAGAGAGTGGACTCAGGGTGGAGGGAAGAAAAGAGTGGCAGCTGGTGGGTGTGGGTCTCCCTAGGAAGAGATGACAGTTTCTAAACTGCATTGTAGGAATGGTTTTACAACTCTGAGCATTCAACGCTGTTAAAGTTTAGCCCGGCTGGCAGTGGTGGCACCCGCCTTTTATCCCAGCACTCCATTCAGGAGGCAGGGACAGGCAGATCTCTGAGTTCGAGGCCAGCCTGGTCCACAGAAAGAGAGAGAAAGTTCCAGGACAGCCAGGGCTACACAGAGAAACCCTGTCTTGAAAACAAAAACAAACAAAAAGCTGTTGGAGTTTAAACAAAAAAATTATAGTTATTTTTTAAAGTGACAGTCAGGTACAGTGACTCAGGCCTGCAAACTACTCAAGAGACTGAGGCAGGAGGATGGACAGTTGAAGACCTGCCTGGGCTACCAGGGCTGTGAGGCCTTGCCTCAAACTGGAAAACGGGGGCTGACGGATGCTCTGCAGATACAGCTTGATGTGTAGGCAAGTGGGGGTCCCCTAGCACCATGTGAAAAGCAGTGAGGGATCAGTAACCCAAGCAAAGTTGGGGTCAGAGACAGGAGGACTCATCCTGCCTCACATCTTCTGACGTCCCATCTGGGACAAGGCACATCACAGGGTCAAGAGGTTAGAAAGCTCCTCATGAGATCTTAATGGATTACAAGGCTCAGTTACTCCTATCCCGGAGGAGATTCCAGGCTTGTGTTCAGGAAGACAGAACAGACAAAAAGAATTTGGTAGACTGAAATATATACATAATAAAGCCCAGGAAAGGACTCTTGAAATACTTCTGAGGTTTGGAGAATCGTAAGAAAATTTTTCCAAGACACCTTTTGAGGCATGTGGGCTCATACCTGCACTGAGCTGTACATATCTGTGTCTCTCGTCATACGTACTGCTGAACCAGGGTTAGCAGGCGCTTGACACTCAGACCTCTGCCTGCCCTAGCCCATGCAGACATCACTAATGGATTATAGCATCATCTCCCATGGCCCAGTAATATATGGCCCCAGAATCCTTAGGCATGGCCCATCAATTGGAGTTGACTCTTGGGATAAAGCTGTTTCCCACCCTGGCTGAAGAGGAAACTGAAGCTAGGATTGGAATCTCGTTTTGAAGTCTTCAACTCGAGCTCCTCCCAAAGCACTGCCAAA
Organism: Acomys russatus; assembly: GCF_903995435.1. Classification (NCBI taxonomy): domain Eukaryota; kingdom Metazoa; phylum Chordata; class Mammalia; order Rodentia; family Muridae; genus Acomys; species Acomys russatus. The sequence goes on along the minus strand of NC_067155.1, from coordinate 62,908,335 downwards.
CAGTGTTTGGAGGTCTTTGAACATTAGAAGGGGTGTGAGAGACCACTACACCCCACCAAGGTCCGAACTCAAACCGTGGGGATAGCTGGAATTCCATCCATGCCCTTCAGGTCGGGAGGCACCGGTGCAGCCCCTGTACGTATACCCAGGTGTGCAATGACCACCAGTCATCAAGAGGCAGAAAGTGGAATACACCAAGACCATGAACTGCCCCAAACTGGAACAGACCCAAACGCAGGTTCCCAACAGAGCAGAACACATGACAGAATAGGCGGGGTGGGGGGGGGGGGGGGGGGGGG